>NW_023604295.1:75428017-75703017 GCF_014898055.3 Talpa occidentalis | reverse complement strand
TTTTGTTTTTCTGATTAATAAATGACTTTTAAATGTGCCATTTGATTCCTGACTAGAGCACATGCCCTATTTTGACATTTTACAATAGTTCAGTTATCAAAATCCCTAAAAATAGATATTATAATTATTAACCTGTTCAACCCTAGCATCTAGCACAATGCCTAAACAGATAGCAAAGTCTCCAAGGTAATTTGGAAAATAAATAAATTAACTCAGTTAGAACACTTGTGTGTGTGTGTGTTTTCAAGAAATAATGCTTAGAAAGTCTTAAAACTTATATATGTGTATTTAAAATATTTCTGTTCTTCATTTCATGGAATCTTTTGGGGTTTTTACTAATGTAATGACAAAAATCTCTTACCCCCTTTGTAATATTTTTTCTCAAAGTACTAGAAAAGTAGCCAGTTATATATACTTCATTATTTAAGTAATTCTATTTACAATTCTGTTACAGTTTCTGTTGCTTGAGCAGGTGGAAGAAACAACTTGCCTTATTTGGAGAAACTTAAAATGTCAGAGTAATTTCAGTATCACTGACTATATAAAAAAGCATAATATAATGACATTTTTTCCCCCAAAATAAATATGTTCAAAAAGAAATGAAAGATATACTCAAACCTTAATAAGTAAATATGTTTGAAGCATTTTTAGAATTAGCATACACAGGAGATTTTAAGCATTTTGTGTTGACTACAAAGTGGTTTTTATAATATTAAGAATTATTTTTATGTGTTTATAACCAGATGAATCACAAATGTGGTATGACTCTAAATTTTATATAAAAACATTATAGATATACTTGGTTGCATAAAATAGATGAAATATAGTAAATTTGAGAGTCCCATATTTATAACTATATTTTGTAAACATTAATGCCAGTGGATTAAGCTTCATTGGGCAAAATAATATAGTTAAGTATCTCCAAGATAGTGTAAGTATAAACAAATAGAAACATTAGCCTGAGAAAGTTATTCTTTGCAAAAAAATCAGTAATGGAAAAACAATGCGTACTGTGTGACACCAAAAAAATGACAAGTAAACAAATAAAGAAGGGAGAAATTTTGTGCTAACCTGGTACCTGATAAAGTTTTGTTTGTCTGTTTGCTTTGTTTTAAATATCAAGGCCATGTGAATGTATTTATAAATTGATTGTTATAGTAATAAAAGGAATTTAAATGTATTTATTTTACATGAAAAATGTGATTTTTGATAAGTTGATATGTTGGGATGTCAAGAAACAGAGACACCAAACAGAATAAGAAGTATAGCAATGTTTCTAGGCACAAGTGTTAGAGAGTTGTTGTTTGGAATAGTAGAATCCCATAAAGAAGAAAAGGAAGTATGTTGTGTGACAAAATGGCAATCATCAAAGTTGAGTGTGTCATTCATTTATGTGTAGTTTAGTTTTCTACAAAGTTGTATATTAGCATTTGTGTAGTTATAAGGACTTTTGTTCAGATAAGGCTAGAGAAATAGTTAATGTTTTATAGATATAGTATACAGAACCCACTGCATAATCAATTGGGAATGAAGATGTTAGAAAAATATGTGGTTAGAATAGCAGGGTTTAGATTGGTATTATAAGTACAGTCTTAAAAATAGACTTATTTTTATTATTTTACTTATTTTCTTACATCATTGTTCATTTTTGTATGATATTTGATTTCTTCCCTTAGGTGTAGTTCCCATAAATATCCCATCACCACCTCACCCCGTAAAGTGTTACCATAGTCTCTTGTGCTCTTCCTGCCCCTGTTTTTAACCACTTCTTCCCCCTCTCCTGCTGTCTGCCTGAGGTCTACACACCTAGATTTGTCTTTTTTTTCCCCCTCTGCCCCTTTTGTTTTCCCCCTCTGCCCCTTTGTACATATTGTCATGTTTGGTTTCCCTATATTCCTCCTGTAAGTGAAACCTTTTGATATTTTTCTTTTTCCTTCTGACTTATTTCACTGAACATGATCCCTTCCAACTCCATCCATGTTGCTGCAAATGTCATGAGTTTATCTTTTTTGATTGCTGAGTAGTATTCCATTGTGTATAAATACCACAGCTTTTTGATTCAGTCATCTGTTTTTGACCATTCAGTTTGTTTCCATATCTTAGCTATTTTGAATGGTGCAGCAATAAACATAGGAGCGCAGGTTTCCTTTCAAATTAATGTTTTTGTGAACATTTTAAAAATGTTCGCCTTGCTCTAGAGAATTGTGATCTCAAAGGTGTATGGATAAAATAAAGACATTAGTATGGAATATTTGATTGCTTTAAATCTATTTTCAAAGCACATTTTATGAGAGTATTAATTTTTCTACTTAGAAAGTTACTCCTAAATTTAATGTTTTAAAACAAACATTGTCACACACAATACTGAGAAATACTCATGTCAAATTGTCTTAGGTGTGTGACCAGTGTCTTTCCTGAGGTTCTAGTCAAGATGTCAGAGTGACTGGAGTCATCTGCAGGTTCATCCGTTGCCTGCAGGTGGGTTTCTAAGAGAACTCATTCAAAAAGCTGTGCAGAGGAGATTCTTGTTTCTCACTGCCTGGTGGGGAATAGACCTTAGTATTCTACCAGGTTAACCTCTCACAATCCAGTAACTGGTTTCTCCTAGAACCAGTAATCCAAGAGAATAAGATAGAGGCCCAAAGACTTAAAAGCTCACATCATAGAAACAATGTATCATCACTTTGCTGTAGTCTATGATTGGCCTACCAACATGGGTACAGTTCAAGAAAAACCTCTATGTGTAAACTAATACCAGAAACAGGACACTTGGGATCATCTTCAAGGTCAGGTACTAAAGGAGAGGGAAAATCAAGAAAGGGAAAGGAAAGAAAGCAGATGGGGAGGGGAGAGAGCTCACTCCAGAATCTTTGCAATTGTTCTCATTTTAGAAACTAGCACTTAGAAAACATGACTATCATCTCAAAATAAAATTTTATTATTTAAGGTTTTTCAAAAGCGTTTTATTACCAATTAGTCAAATAGTTGCAACTTACTAGGGTTCTCATATTTCATTATTAATTCATCAATGCATTTTATTTTTATTTGCATGTAATAGGTATGTCTTCCAAAAGGAATGTAAAGCTGTGTTGCATTTACACGATATTTACAAGTTTAAAATATAGCTTCTGAATAACAAATTTAAATTAGGGTTGCCAGATTTAGCAAATAAAAATTAATTATGTCCAGTTCAATGTCAATTTTAGATAGAAAACAAATAACATTAGTGTAATTATATTTCATGTAGTAAACTATTTTTGTCTGAAATTTAAATTTAATTGGGTGCCTAGTATTTTATCTGGCAACTCAAGGTATTTTTTGGTAAAATATAATGAACTTTTCTGGTGATATTAATCCTTTCCTTCCATATGTTATTTTTTGCTACAAAAAAATATTTAAAACAAAATGAGGGCCTCTCTGTGGCACAGGCAGTTGAGTGCCGCACTGTGAAGCTGTTCACAGCCTCTGCAGTGTGGGTTCGATCCCAGCCAGGCAGCGGGAATCCCACATGGCGTGGCAGTCCTCTCCTGTCTTGCCCGCTGCTCCCCTCAGCAGTGTGTTTCATCAGTCTGCCTGTTCCTTTCCCTGCTCTGTCTCTGGTGAATTCTCTCACCCTCCCGCCCATCTGGCCTGTACCCCAGCTCTTGTATTAATAAAATAAATCTTTAAAAAATTAAAAATAAATGAGTATGGATCAAGGGAAATGGGTTACATTCATAGCTGTTATCCATTAAGTGTGTGTGTGTGTGTGTGTGTGTGTTCATTTGTATTCCCAAACTTGAGCAGGAGAGTGACTTGACAACTGAATAAACATGTACATATTGTCATGTTCACTTGTCATGTTTACTTGCCCTGTCCATGACAACATGTACATGTTTACTTGTAAGATTTTTGCAATCCATGTCTGGGAACATAGTAATAGTCCAGCTTCCAATTCGAGTTCCAATTCTATAGCAATTCTGTCACTATATTTGAACCATTAACCTGACCACTGTAGATATCTCTCTGTCTGAAGGACATAATGACTACTTTAGAATTCCTATGTTTCTATCTCTTACCTTTTCAAGTTGGCTGGCTGTTTCCTTCATGTCTTTCCTGTCTTGATTTTGTCCATCTCAGTAAGAAAACAGTGATGCCACTACAATACAACTACATGAAAATTAAGAGCAAACTCAAAAGCTGAACTCAAGGAAATCATCATACAGTATCATCCATAAGTGTGCCCTATCCATTACACTTATTGCAGGTACTTTTAACTAGTCTGGGAGGTTCCTTAGCTACTGCATTCACATGTGGGATGATGAGACTGAGCTAGGCAAGACATAGAATTACTGATTTTAAATTATAGGACCAATTTATTTTTCTGTGCACATTGATCTAGAAATAAACTCTCAACACACAAATGAAATATGTGAAATGCTATCACATTTAAATATTCAACATATTTTTTTTCAATGTACAATTTAAAACTGAGTTTGTGCAAGAAATGATCTGAACTTTGCCCAAGGCTATATGAATCAATGTGTTTTGAAGTTTAAATTGCAAAATCCATGTATAAGAGATAATAATGCATGGAATGTTTTGAAACTTCATAGAAAGTCAAATATATTTTTAATGTATGATTTGATACAGGACAATGTATAGAATAGAGGTGGAATTTAGTAATGTAAGGGAAAGCATTTTGCATATGACATTAAGCATGAATAATGATAAGGAAGGTAAGTGAAATGACACTGCTATACTGCTTCCTAAGCAGAGTTGGTCGCTATGACTGAATTTTATACAACTGGAAAAAAAGCAAGTGCTAGTCATTCAAGTAGTACTGAGCAGCACAATTGAGGTTTAAAAGGAAGGTGATCAGCAGATGGCATGGAAGAAAATGCTAAAAATAATTTCAAACACTATCCTCATCCTGCCAATGGTTTTTAAGTATTTTCAGTTCTCTTAATTAAAATGTCCCATGTGGATTTTTAAGCACACCGAAAAATATTAGTATTCTTCTGAATTCTGAACAAATAGACAGATGGTTTAATAAAATAAAAAAAATGGGGTGGTTTTAAAATTGTTATACATACTTGTGCCTTAAAATCCAGAAATTTCCTCGTGTAAACAAAGAGCAGGCTTTTGCGATGTTGTTTCGGTTTTGTTTATGCTCTGGATCTCACAACATACATAAATGAATTCTGGAAAAAGAAAACAGGGAAAAATGATGATGTTGCTTCTACAATATTGCCTACTACTGCTGGGTATTTGCCTTTTGCATATTATTATCAGCCATTTAATATCACCGTCAACATCCCCACCTGATGGCTGGATAATGATGCCAGGCAGCTTTTTCTAAACCTGTGAACATTCATTGTGTGGAAAGGACATAGGGCATGGCTGAACTCTAAATATAAGTGTGCTCTCCAGTGAGCTGAGTCTTCTCAAGGACGTAGGACCCGCTGCAAAAGGTTAAGCATATACAGTCCCAGGATTGGAATGACAAATTTTATGTCTACTAAGAACCTAAAACTTTGTTGGATTTGCAAAATTTTGTGCAAACCACAGCATTTATAAGACAGGCAATATTCTTTCTTGAGAAAGAATTTATATTCACTAAGAAATACTGAACAGAGGTTTCTTAGAAGAGCCTATCCATTGAAAATTGTGTAAATATTGGCTACTTATATTTCATTTAAAGTGTACGATTCTGAATTGGGATCATTTCATTAAAGTGCTAGAAAAGCATTTGTAGTAGAACCCTTTAACTTGTGCCATATTTAGAAAGTTATGTGTTATGTATGTAGGCTATCTATTTCAATTGATATAGCTTATATTGAACCCATCTTGAATTTTTAATTTTAGATACAATTATTGTGTGTGTGTGTGTGTGTGTGTGTGTGTGTGTGGTAGATGGCAACATATATTTTATGTTGAATAAAACTCTTTCACTTTTTGACTAATTTTAAAGTCATCAAATGGGCAAGTTAAAGAAATCATATATGGTTACAGTCAGAAAACAGTTCAGAAGTTTAAATAACTAAGTTATTGCATTTTAGAGTACATATACAATAGGAATAATTGGGTATTAAATGAACTTTCAAATTTCAAGAAAAACATCTTAGACAATTACTATTGTAATTTTTTAGGTAAATGGTCAATATGACGTTTAAATGTAATACATTCACTAAATCAGCTGATATTTAGACCCTATCTGGAATATATGAGATACAGAAATAAATGCCATAAATTCTGAAATTGAGGCATGGAGCTCACAGAATAAAAAGAAAGAACGATTCTCAGAATCACGAAAAGTTTAGGATATTGGTAGTTTTAACATTATGTAACTATTTAGTTGTAGTTAGATGTTGGTGCAGGAAAAAAAAAAGGGCAATGGAGAAAGGATGGATTTTTAAGGTACATTTTCAGAGAAAAAAAACAAAAAAATAAAACATGTAGCCCTCAGGACCCACTATTTAGGTTTATTCACACATTCCCTCATTATTCTTTTAGTCAATAGTATCTTCATTTTTTCATTGAAATAGGGTCACATTATAATATTATGTGAATTTCAGTTGTGCACCATTAAAATCAAAATGTGTATAAATTACATTTAGTTCACTATTAAAAGTTCAAGTCTATCCTCCATTATATAATTATCCTGTTTTATCCAATTTATAAAACCCCTTTCCCTTCACTTCTGGTGATCACTAATTGAGCTTGTAGTCTAAAAGTTTATTTTTATTTTATTTTATTTATCCATTGTTTTCTTTTCTGTATATTTCACATGAGTGAAATGATGTTTGTCTTTCTCCTTCTCATTTATTTCACTCAGAATAATATCCTCAAGTTCCATGTATGTCTTTGCAAAGGGCAGGGTTTTATCTTTTTTTTCAGTAGCTGAGTAGTATTCCTTGTGCGTACTCACCGCATCGTTAGCCACTCATCAGTCAATGGGTTCTGAGGTGTTTCCACCTCTTGGCTATTGTAAATAATCCCACAATAAACACCGCCATGCGTCTCTCTCTTCAAATTAGTATTTTGCATTTTTCAGATAAATAACCAGAAGAAAAATAACTTTTTGTGAGGAATTTATATTTTTAATTTTTGAGAAATCTCCATACTTTTTTTTCATCCTGTCTTTTTTTACCAACAGTGTAGAAGCTCTCTCTTCTCTTTCCATCGTCTCTAACACTTGTTTCTTGTCTTATTTTTTTTTTTTAAGATTTATTTATCTACACAAGAACCGGGGTACAGGCCAGAGGCGTGGGAGGGTGAGAGGATTCACCAGAGACAGAGCGGGGGACAGAAAAGGCAGACGACGAAATACACTGCTGAGGGGAGCAGCGGGTGAGACAGGAGAGGTCTGCCGCACCATATGGGACCCTCGCCAGCCGGCGGGAATCCGGCCAGCGCTGCAGAGGCTGCGGACAGCTTCCCAGCGCAGCGCTCAACCACCTGCGCCACCAGGGGAGGCCCGTTGTTTCTTGTCTTTTGGGGAATAGTCCTTTTCATAGGTGTGAAGTGATACCTCATTTGTTGTTTTGATTTTTATTTCCCTGATAATAAGAGATGATGAACATCTTTTAATATATCTCTTTATTTTTGGAGAAGTGTCTATTTAGATCTTCTCCCCACTTTTAAATCAGGTAATAATTGTTGAGTTTTATGAGTTCAGTAGGGAGTCTTTCTGTTTTGAAATATTCAGTATTTATTGGGGACTAAGTTATAGGTACTATGCCAGAAGCCAGGAAATTGTGATTCAAAAGCCACAAGGGATGCCTGTTCTCATGAAATTTAGAACTGGTAGGGAGACTGAAACAAATGTAAAAAGGAAATGTAATTCTGGTAAAGGTACAGAAAGCTCTGAATCAGAGATCAGAGGAGGTGTCTAAAGAAGTGACACTAGTAGGACTAGAAGCAAAGAGCTAGGTGACATCCAGGCAGCGTGAGCAGCATGCAGTAAATACTCTAGCTATAGGGATCATTCAAAACATAACAAGATGATTAAAATAATGAAATTGCTTGTGCTCATTGAGGGTAAGTTCTCCCACAGTGCCTGGCAAAATTCAGGGTCCATATGAGATGCGCTATAATTTCCTGTGGAGTAAAAATTGAAGAATTAGAAAGATTAGGCAATTATCTTTGTTCTATTTATGATACAGGACTGCCAATGAGTGATGGAAGTTATAGTTAAATTGTGTGCAAAATATTAGACTTTCCTCTTACCATTTTTTATGCTATTGACATTGGGGATGTACTACTCATGGGGGAATGGGTAGCTCATCACATTAGTGATGCGGGACCTTGTCTTTTGGTGTACATGACTTTGTGTTGTCTGCTCTGCTTAAATCTGGGAAGGTGCTATGAGTTGACTTGACTAATATGGTAGGAATGATACCATTCCCGTTCCATACCTTAAGAAGAAGTGACATTTTGTGCATTTGTATTCCTAGGAGCTCTGGACTGCTATGTACTATGCCTGACTCTGCTGCTAGAAAGATATTACAGAGAAGAAGAGATTATGAGATTACATGGAGGATAACTGAAAATTTAGTATGAGCTGACACCCCAGATAAATAATCTCAATAAAGTCTAAAACAAGGACTTGGATACCAGTACATTATCTGGAAGGGGATCTCTGGATGCTTAGTCAGGGGAATGAAACAGAATAAGGTAGAGAGGAAACCTGCTTTATTTTGCAGACTACCTCTAAGAGGCACAATTCCCCTGGGAAGTCTGGGAGGCAGTGTAGAGAACATCTCAGGGTGACCCTCTCCAAGTGCAGAAGTGGGTTATGAATCCCCCTAAGCCCCATCTATCACTGGAAGGCTGCTTCCAAAAGCTCTAACTCTGGCACATTTAGCTTAACCAAAGTAAGTGCCAAGTTCCCCCCACCCCACGCCCATGCCAGACAAGCAAGCACCTGTAGGTCAAGATTAAAGTGGTTTAAAAAAAAAAAAAAAAAAAAAAAAACAGCCTCTGGGATCTGAAGGAAATGCAGAGTGGATATGAGCAGCTTGCCTTGCCTACAAAATGTAAACTTTTCAGCTATGCAGACATGTTAGTTCAGTCCATTATCCCATCTTTACCCTCACACCCAGCAAATACTTGGGCACATACTGAAACTGTGGATATTGAAATATGAATTTGATTTTTGTGTTGCAGTCAGTGGACTCATTAAGTAGTAGGTTCTGGAACAGGGTGTGATGGAAATGTTCATTCGATCCCAAGGTAACATGGGGTGTTCTTTTCCTGCCAAAACGAAATATATGTATGTGTGTGTGTGTGTGTGTGTGTATATATATATATATATATATATATATATATAGTCATGCTGCCTGATGTTTTACACAATGCCAAGATATATTTTGAATTTCTTGAATAACGAAAGTGTAGAGCAGAGTTTATAAGAGATCTAGGTTATTGGTTATTTGCAGAAGTCCTCCAAGGAAACTCTTTGTGTAATAGATGTCAGTATTTGAACATCAACTTGAATGAAATGACAGAAATTTAAGAGAAATGTTTCCTGGTCCTTATTCAGAGCTTTGATAAAGGAATTTATTGGTCAAAGTATTTTAGATACTTGAATAAGAAAATAAGTTCATTCTTGAAAAGTTGTGTATTAAATGTACTTTTCAGAAGCAGAATGACCACCCAAGGGTTAAAAACCCATGGAAAGAGGCTCAGTTCAGTGGAGAGCCATGTCTTTATATTCAGTGTGTCCATGCTCATCTCATGTCTGTTTCCTCTGGCCTCTTACAGTTAGCTGAGGAGATATAATAATTAAATGCCAAGTCAATTTTCATTTTAATAGTGAGAGGAATAGCTTAAATCTTCTTGTTCTAGGCTGTTTTGCCTAGTGGCTAGTCATAGCTGCTAGGTTGTTTGGTCTCATCTAGCCTTACATTCACTCCTAAGCTAAATATTTTAGTAGTTTTGGTTTCAATTAGTCAACGTGCTATATTTAAGGGACCAGAGGATGGGCGAGGTGCAGGGAGGGAGAAAGAATGAGAAGGAGGGAAAGGAGAAAGAAATTAGGGTATGTGGAAGCTGCTTTGGCAGTATGCTCTTCCTATTTGTCTTTTCAGGAGAAATGCAGGAGAAAAAATAACTAAGCACCATTTCCTCTCAAGGCAGAGGTAAAACAAGTGAGGAATCTGGCTAATCCACCAACTGAGAAATCCAGCTGCCAGTACTTTCATAAAGCATAGAGAATACCTTAGAATCAAATTTATTTTTTTGAAAAATGAGTTGCACATTTTGAAGAATTATAGATCAAAGCAACCTAAGGCTAGATCATGGTCATTTCTGTCTCAAAATCTACCCCAGTAACTTAATCTGCATCTCATAACTCAGCCAGGATGCGCTCTTGGATAAGACCTATGACTCTCTCTTTAGATCTTTCTTGTCTTTCCCAATGCTTCCTTCCCCTTGTGGAAATAAAGCAGAGTTGAGAACTGTCTATCATACATGATTGTTTTCTGTTATCTTTATCTGGCTGGATCTTTATTTTGTGGCTCCGGGCAGTACTGTTTACAAAGGAAGTACTATGGAAGTATTTCACTACTATTATTACTGCTGTTGCTACAGCTATTAAAAGTCATCTGAGGGTATATAACAGCACTTCAGATAAAACTTCCTAGGTCAGCATGTGTTCTCCTTGTGAAAAACTCCCTTTGCTCCAAACACTGCATGATCTACCATGTAAAAGGTAATCAGTAGAAAAAGGTAAAGTTCAGTTTCAAAATCAGCTTCAGTCCCATTATTCTGACTGGTCACTTGCATAAGAATTATATGAAGTACTTTTAAAAAAATATATTTATTTCCTTACATCATTGTTAATTTTTGGACTGTATATGAAGTACTCTTAAAATGGTGCTTATTGGGAACCATATCAGAGTGATTTAATCAGAATCTCTGAAAAATGGAGTTTATAAATCTTCATTTTGAATGAATTCCCCAGGTAATGCTTATTCACTATACTATTTGAGAGTATGTGCTGGTCTTTTCATTAAGAAATGGTTATATGGGGCCTCCCCGGTGGTGCAGCAGTTGAGCGCTAGGCTACGAAGCTGCCCTCAGCCTCTACAGTACCAGTTCCATCCCCGACCCCCTGCGAGGGTCCCACATGGCACACGGACCTCTCCTGCCGCCCGCTGCTTCCCTCAGCAGTGTACCTCAGTCTGTCTGCTCTGCTCCCTATTCTGGCTCTGGTGAATTCTCTCACCCTCCAGCTTCTGACTGTACCCAGTGCTTGTATAAATAAATAAATAAATCTTAAAAAAAAAAAGGTCATATGGCTTTGTTCTTCCTTAGTGGAACTTTTGGTGGAGGAATAGTATACCAGATATTAAATATTTCCCCAAAATAATATATTTTATTCTGTTATTACTGTCAATATAAGATTATCTGGTACATATTTTAAAATTGGTAAATAAATTTAAAAGACCTAAATCTGTATTCCCAAGACCCAAATAACCTTGGCTTTCTAAATATTTCCACAAAGATGTCACTCTGTTTCCCACCAAATTGGCTAATGATTATGTTACAGAATTTTTTTTTCCTTTTTCCTTTCTCAGAATATGTAATGAGAATTTTCAATATATTTTTATATCTACATGATTTCTAAAAGTTTTACACTAAAATTATGTATAGGCATTTGATCAATTCTATATTAGGTAGTTGGGTTATTTCCAGGTGTTTCTGAAACTTAAAATTGGTGAATTTTTAATATTTTTCATAATCACTTATAATCATCTACTTCAAAAACATGAAAAAAGCATGATTTATTCTCTGTAATTCTATGTTATAATGACTTTAGTTTGCTAGCAGAAGAAGGTGGAAATTTAAATAGCTAGTAAATAAAATGAGTACACTTATCATATAGTCCAATTATATAACATAAAACATTTTAAAAATGACTTTCTTACAATGTAACTGTCTTGTTAAGTGAGCATCAACAGTTCAATAGAAAAACTTCAGATTGTCAAAATATTATGATGAAATTATATTTTCTATCTTCAAATGCTATAGCCATTTAAAATTGAAAAGGAAAACAAGCATAGAGAAATAAAGCAAAATTGGGGGAGGAAAGTGAGCTGAAGTTCTTAGTAATACTCTGTTCAATAGATAACTTTTTAAATTTTTTTTTCTTAAAACCAAAGCTGCTTTCAAAGTATTCTCTTCTATTTTGTAAAAATGATTTCCAAAATGAAAAGAGCTTTGAAAGGAGCTCCAAGGTAAATCACCATCTGCAAGTTTCTCTTGTGCATGAATATGTGTGGCTGCAAATTTAAACTAACAACATGTTAAGCACATGTGCTCACTGAGCTTGTATTAAGGAACAAGTCTCTGTGCTACAAATGTAGAGCCCTGTATTCTCTTGCTCCTCATAATACGTTTTAATACAAGGAAATGATCAGAAATCAGCAGTGTGCTCTTGATTTCCTGCGAAAAGAATGTGCATCTGAGATAATTGAACACCCAGAACATTCCACTGAAGATAAAAACCACTGTTCTAGTCATTAGTTAACAGAAGAAACTGGAGATTAACACCAGGTTGCTCCTTATCAAAATGTTATCATTTGCTTCATCTGTTTATGATTTTTATACTACTAAACTGTAGTTCCATATTTAATCCCTTCACAGTCCTTAGAAACATCTGATTTAAAAAATCCTTCCAAACATTTTCAAAGAAAGGTACTTAGAATTGTTGGAACCACTGAAACTTTCTTTTAGGTGAAATTTATTCAGTGCTTACCTCTGATTTGGACTTCACATATGTTACTTCATGCATGCCTCGCAATAACTTTAAATGGTAAATCCAACTATCACCGTTTTGCAGATGAGAAAATCAACTTCAGAGACCTTAAAGGTTTGTAAGTAGTGTAGGTGGTTGGATCATGAGTGAAACGTGCAGGTTAAACCACTAGATTCCTATTCATTATTACAATGTGATTCCTGGAGGAAACAACACCTTTGATAGAATAGGTTCCACAAGACGAATATATTCTTTCAAAAGTATTTTTTTAATTGGAAATAGACATTTTAATTAGAGGACATTATGGAATGGTTTTTCATTTAGATAATAAAAGGAATATCTTAACCCTATCATGCAAGCATAGAACACTGTTTGCGAAACTTGCTATATCCCCTTATCATTGAAACTGTTTTGACCTTGCCAAATACATGCATTTAAACTATGCATAAATGATACACATACTGTGCTGTGTGTTAAGTTTCTTATAATACAAATGCTATCCAAAATGGAGTTTTAAAGGATCAAATGCACAAATAGTATAGAAGTTCTTTTCTTCCAGAAGATCACTCTGCGTGCCACACTGTGCAGGCCAGTGGGGTATATTCTTTAGCAGTCACAACAAACCTTCCAGCAGCACATATGAACCATGGGGGAATGTAAAGAAATAGTTGACTTCTGAAATTTACTACACTATATTTGTAAATCTAAAGGCTAATCTCTAGGGTGGGATGTGGTTCAATGTATATCTTATAAAAATTCTCTTAGCTAGACTTAAGTTTGCTATATTTTCAGAACTGCTGAATGCTCTTGGCTGGTTGGAAAGTCCCTAGATGCAATCTTTGCAGTTTAAATTGTGTACATATCAAAAGTCAGTTCTGTTTGTTCCCTCTAAAACAGTTTCACTGTTATGCATGATGCTGTGATATGATCTTTAGATTTTACTTCTGAATCAGTGAAACTAAATAAAGCAGTGCTGGATAAAGTACTTATGCTTCAGAGAGTCTTTAAATACTTGCTCAGCATCATTAGGTTGTTCATAAAGGAATCACTAATAAATATTTTAGAAAGGTTGAGATTATTACATATATTGGATATGCACAACATGGTTAATAATCAACCTGCTCACATTTGCAGCAAGTGTAGAGATGGAAAAATGTTCCTGACCCTGGAAAAAAGAAGCAATAAACAGCTTTACACCACATTAAGTACCAAAGTGAAGTTGAAGAGGCTGATAATTGGAAAAGTCGTTTACTGAAATAATCTTCAATATCATGAACATAGCTTCTGTTATATTATTTCTAGTGTTTTAAAAAATACCTAAAGACATTTTTAAAAAATATATCAGAGCATCTTTATTAAAGATAAGTTTTCACAAGTTTGTAAAATACCTTTTATATCATTCATAATGGACTGAGTTGTGCTGTGGTAATAACCAGCCACAAAATTTGAGGAGCTTCAGACCACAAAGGTTAATGCACTTCTCATGCAAAACTCAACGCAGGCCCCATATGCCTTTTCAGGGAAACTATTCTCCACATTGCTACTCAGGATTGCAGACTCTTTCAGTAAATCTTGTAACAGGGTGGTGTTGGTGGGAATAACAAAGCTTTTCAGTTCATTACCTGAAGGTGACATGTCCCCTCCCCACACAGTCTATTGCATCTTTCACGTGGACTAGTCTAGTCACATGTCCTCCTTCACTTGCAAAAGGGAATGAGAAACAGTTTCTCTTTGTGCCATATGGGGAGGAAAACAGAATACTATTGGATACTAGCAATGTCTTTTCATGATCACACAACACAGCATTATTGCTTCTGCCGTAGGTTAAACAAGATTGTGTCACATCTTTTACTAAGTTCTTTAAAACAGGTTATGTGGATTGCCTCTGACTCTAAAAGTCATTTTCTCAAATCTTCGATATTGTCATTCTCTTAAATTATGCAAACTTAGCAGTAATTATTTATGGGAAAATCATGACAAAAAGACAACTAAGACCTAGAGAAGACGCTGATTGCTCTCTTTCTAGAAAAATCTTATAGAGTTGTTCAATCATCAATTTCCAGCAATATCCCATATTTGCCATTGGTGAGATTTGTAACTGTCTAAATTTCATCAAACCATCACCTAAGATGTTAAACTTAAAATTATTGGAAATTTTCTGGGTATAACCAGCAGCTGTTCCTCTGCCAGCAGTGGCTCTCGGGTAAATGGGGGGCATTGATGGCAAACTCCTACTCTATAAAGGGTTTCTAATTCTTATAAGCACTGTCAGGCCAAAGAAAGACACTTTATAAATCAATAAGTTATTATAATACCATAAGAGTTTTGGCTTTCAAATCATTAGATGCAGTCTGTGTTTGCTTAAAAGTCAAAATAATAATAGCAGAGAGGGAACATCTTTTATGACTAAACAAATTCTTTCCTGTAGGTGATAAGATATGAGCGTAAATAGAGAGATGAGAGGAGATGGCTACAACATTGGAAAGAACTTCTCTCAGCTAAAAGAAGATTACAGTATGATCAGCAGGAAAGAGGAGGACTTTTTAAAAATTTTTCCTTTGACAACTAATATTATTCAAATTACTTCTTTCTTTCTGATAGATTATGTTAATGCAGTTAAGAACCAAATATATTCAGAAGGAAAATGTTTTTGGATTTTTTTCTGTCTGATCCTTATGCAGCTGATAGTATATATCAAAATTTAGCAAAAGTTTACCTGGCTAAATATTCCCTTCAACTTCCCCATCTCGGTCCAGACTATATGTTTTCTGATACTACTGAATCTAAGAAAACTTTATTTTTAAAGTAGTTTCTCTTTCAGCACCTTCAATAAATGTTATAAATACAAATGGATATTTTCAGTTGGTAATGTAATTTTCCCAACATGTTGCAAGTATGTGATTAGGTACCTTTGAATTCTCAAAAACATTAGTGTAATCATCCTCTAAACAACTTAATTTGTATTTTGTAATACCTATTTTAGTAGTCCTTATTTTATAAGCTATCTGGTAGAAAATAGATGCATGATTAAATGTTGATGACTCAGCAGAATGAATATATTAATGTACCAATGTATGAACAGACATTGGTTATGTAATAACAATGAAGGGAAATAGGAAGAAATAAAGTGTAGTCGCAGACTCAATTAGTGTATGTCTGCCTGTCTGCTGCCACCTGGACCTGGGCCCATTTTCCCTGCATTTTATTCATAAATATGTATTTCTCCAAAGGCACCAAAAGAAGATGCAAAAGGAAGGCCTTTCAATACATTTGATTCCTCTTATTCAATTATTAATTCATTCTCTCATCCATCCATTTATTCACTTAAGAGACATTTATTGAGTAGTTGTTAGTCAACCCTATTTAATTCATTGTCATTGTTTTCAGAAACTCAAAATAGTAACAAAAATTAAAACACAGATATGATGTGCTAATTGCAATGTGGAAAGGAATATGGATAGTTTTCTAGTTTTGAAAGTGATTTAGCCAAAGTTTTCTTTAAGCAGAAAAGGAGTAAGAGTTTGTCAAATTGAACAGAAGGGAACGTAGTTTCTTGGCAGAGAAAGCATCCTTAGGGCAGGTGAGGAGTGTGTGATCAGAGTATGTTGGAAATTAAGACATTTATAGCACAAAAACTGAATGTAAACTCTTTGCGATTGAAAAATGTTTGGTTTCTAGGTCAGAAGGACATGGTGGCTGGAGAATCTGGTTAAACTCAGTTTTGAATGTTAATTTTATCCTTGACTACTGAATTTTAATACCTACTTCTTATATCTAAGCCTCAAATTCCTCATTGTAAAATGGGAACATTATTCAAGTTTTGACCAGTATAAAGCATTTAGTAGAATGAATGACACACAGAAAACACACAGAAAATATTTTTTAAAGATTGTAAGAGCCCTTTAATCACTCTGATAAGAGATGACAATTGGGAAATTTACACAGAATGTGTAAATATATGAGTGTATGAAATGTATATAGCAATAGTACATACTTATTTGTTCAAATGATTTTTTTAATGGAAAAAATCACTCAGCATTCCAAAGGTCATTTTAATGTAACACTAACCCATAAATTTTCTGAGAAACTGTCTTCATTTTGGACAAAATATATTCGAAAGAATGTTAATATAGTAGGATGTTAAGAGTATCATAGAGGACCTCCCCGGTGGTGCAGCGGTTGAGCACTGGGTTGCGAAACTGCCCACGGCCTCTGCGGCGCCGGTTCGATCCCCGGCTGCTCCCCGGCCACCGGAGGAGGGTCCCACGTGGCGCGCGGACCTCTCCTGCCGTCCGCTGCTCCCCTCAGCAGTGTACCTCGGTCCTTCTGCCTGCTCTGCTCCCCACTCTGGCTCTGGTGAATTCTCTCACCCTCCCGTGCTTCTGACTGTACCCAGTGCATGTATAAACAAAACAAACAAATAAATAAATAAAACATGCCTCTATTAAAAAAAAAAAAGAGTATCATAGAAAGAAGTTTTAAGATCAAATATGTGGGGGACATATGAGTAAATTAAACATTTAAAATTTTTCTTTACTAAATTACATCATAATTTTAAGAAAGAGATATGCAATATCTCACAAATATATTTTACCATGGAGTGCGCTATTGTGGAATATTTTATCATTATTGTTTGTTAATATTTAGGAAAATAATGCTTTAGACATTTAGTTCTAATGAGTCTGTCACTTTCCTACTGGAATTTGTCTGGTGCTAAGCTTGGTGCTTTAGATATTTTCTTTAATATAATGCACACGTGGCAATTGGCTGTAGAAAAATCAAGCCACCATAGGGAAGAGAAATATTTGATTCTCATTCTGTCTTTCTGTTTATTTTTCATTCGGTATTAATTATCTTCCATTTAAGGAAATTCATAATTTTCATGAGTTTCCTTTAGCTGAAGTTTAAATTTTTAAAAAATGCATATTTATTTTATTTGGGTCTCATTCCAGTTATGAGAAACTAATATATAGTTAGTAATTTAAAAAATAGTTATCCTTTATATAATTGCCTGCTAACATTATTGGACAAAAATTTATTATTTTTATTCTACAATAATCCTAGTAAATTTTATGCTTTCCTATAATCCTAAAAAGAGATATAAAATGCCTATATTTTATTGACTAGTTCTCCCTGTCGATCTTATTCCTTTCAGAGGAAGGAAAAAATGGAAAACACACACACACATACACACACACTAACATACACACACACTTGGCAAGCACATAGACAGGAGTGTTCCAATTCTAATATGCCAGTGTCCATGTCAACTCATAAATTCATTAAAGAAATGATTATTGGTTTTTATTTGTCTGCATGTCATGTCTGGCTGTGGTGTACATTATGCCAATGCTATTTTCGATTGATTGCTGACAGTGGCATCATTCATTATGCATGTGAGGAATGAAGTTCCAGAGACATAATTTTTTCAGTTTGACTGCATGAATACACAAAAAGGTTGAAATTTCTTTGTGCTGGTAATCAGACAATAAATGTCTCATTATCATGTTTAAACTGCATTAGTGTTATAAGCATTTGTAGTATATTGATAGTTACCAATGTCTTCTTTTGAGGTTTAAGTGTAAGAAATGTGTAATTCATTAAATGGACTGGTAGCTAGTAATAGGTGTTCTGATCTTGCCAACTGCAATGTTGGAATTATTTCATTATTAATCTGGTGCTGAATAAATGTCACAGCTGCAAAGCAGATAAAACTTAAACTATTGATAAAAAGAGGTATATACTTACTGGGGCTGCTTTTGGTAAACTTGGGTAGAAATTTGACAATACTCTGTTGCTCTGTTCATGTTTTCTTATAGTTCTAATTACACCATCAATCCTGGTTCATTCTGGTTGTATATGTGCTTGAAATATAACCACACTTAAACATCAGATATAGTAAACTGACTAAAAGAAATAATTAACAATCTGAGCGACTAATGTAACAAAGATGGGAAATAAATATCAGAGGATAGTAAGTGACTCAGAATCTCTGACCAGGAGTCTTGAAACTGTGCTAATGACCGTGGTTAGTTTTAGGTTACTGGTTAACATATGGAACACATTATAGAAGCATATTAAATATATGTCAAATTAAGTGCATTTTCACATAGTTTCAAAGAATGTAAATTTTTTTGACTAATAGCTTGAACAATTCAGAGAGCTCTCTTTAAATGGCGTTACTGCTCTGTATATATCATGTGTGAAAAAAATAGTTTATCTTGTGTTAAACTCACAAAGTCTAAGTTTTGTCTAAGTACTCCTAAATTTATCTCTAACTTGATTATTATTAATCCCAGTACCAAAATATTTCCCTTCATTTACTCTTACTTGTATTGTTTGTTTGGGTGGTTTGAGACACTTTTCAGATATTTTAGTTACGGTGTAATGTAGAACACAGTTATCAATATAATGTGGACAATATTTGAACTAGTCCACACATCCATGTTATTTATGATGTGTATTTTAAAATTTAAATAGTGTAATGTTCATCAGGAAGCAGAAACATACAGGAAAATGTAGATTGTTAAAGAATATCTGTCTCTTGCATCTATCCATCTATCACTTAGTTCTTTAAAATGGTCTAATTTATGTGCAACCCTTTTGAAATCAGTGCTATAGTAACTTACATCTTGTTTTCTTTAGAGACTATACCATCTTACATAGATGTTTTTTAACCCTAACATTTACTTTATATGGCACTGAGTCACAAGTTGCTACAACTTTTAGTGGTTCCAAATGCCATTCATACCAAATAACTGATGGGTAATAAATTACATATAAATGATCATTAATGTAATTAATGTAATATATGACTTCAATACATACTTTGCTCAAATTTGAGCATTTACAAGAGGGCTGAGTGATATGGAGTGATACACACTCTGGGTAAATCACTGCCCACTCCTATCTGCTCATATACTTTTATGGTATTCTAATCTTCTATGAAGACAGATAGCCTACTTCTTCCCTGAGAGAAGAGGAAATTACAAAACCCTATAGGTAATGGCCATTTGCAATTGCTTACAAAAAGACTGAATTGCAAAGCAAACTATAGTTTTCAGGCTGCAGATAAAAATAAATTCATAATTGTCATTTATGTTTCTTGTTTCATCATCCATTTGAGACAGCCCAAGTCCTTTACTAGCAGTTCTAATAATCTGTGTCCCAGTCTCGGGCTCTGGAGGTGCCTATGAACTAGCTCTTATTCCTGAGCTAGCTTTTCCTTGTTGGACTTTTCCTTGTTGGAGTTGACTTCCTGGTTGGATTTTTCCTTGTTGAGTCCTTTTCCTTGTTGGACTGTGATTGCTGACATTGTTAATTGACAGTTATCACTGGACAGAAAAGCAACAAGGATTGCTCACTGGACACAATCCTCTCTATATCCTCATTCTAAAATGACCCTCATTTAATTACTTCATTCAATATAGTACCATCTTTTGGTCTTGCATAATGAGCCCCAGTTGGCTAGGAAGGTATTGTAATTGCTACCTCAGTAAGATCTTACTGTGACCCTTAGTGAAAGCAATCCCTCAGTGTCTAACTTACCTCTCTTGGTTAAGTCAATGAAAATCATAATTTTTTATTAACACATGAGTAATGATTAAGTAAGACAAAATAGTTTGGGAGTGAGGGAGAGAGAGATGAAGAGAGAGGTAGAATGGGAACTAGAAAGAAAAGGAGGCAGGGACACAAGAAATTCAAAGGTGATTGTTCATATTTCAAATGCATTTCACAGTCTGGGCCTCTTACATGTGCCAATCTGATTACAAAGATTCATGATTGTCCCACAGAAGGCAATACTTCTGCTCGCAAAAATATGTTGTTGACCTGAGAATGGTTCTTAAGCCTTCAGTCTTCAACATTACTAAGGAAAAGCACAAGACCCATCAAAGGATTGGGTCCATCCTGCCAAAATCCAAGGACCCAGCTTTCTTTAATTTTCTTTCTACTAATTCTATTCCCAAAGATCACACTTACTCTGCCTCTAGGACCTGCCCTCAATGTACACTCAAAAATGTTCCCTTTCAGTGTCTTTCCTACCTCAATATGGCTTAATGGCCCAATATATAATCTAAAAAATGAATTCTAGACCAAAATTTTTCAGTAGCAACAACATAAACTAATTTACATTTTCCCTGGTAGGAATAAGTTAGCCTTTAGAAACAAAACTACCTCATTTCCTTCTGGAAGTGAGAGATAATTAATTTACTAAGGACAGTTCAAATGGATTTCCTAGTTTAAATAAAGAAAGTGCTACATGAATTTATGTGCACATTTTTGGAATGATCTGCTTCAGAGCTTTGTCCTTGTTATTCTTTTTCATAACTATGATTTTTTTTTTAATCCTTTAGGTCCTCCAAATGTTACTCTCTAGAGAGTATGCTTAGGCTAGATAAGTCATCTTTTCTATCAATCTCTACACAATACCAAGTATTTTCTTCTCATAATCATTATGATTATCAAGCATTCACTCATGTATCTATAATCTCCCTCAAAAGGAAAATAAATTCATCATGGGAAGGTATTGGTCAGGCATTTTGGTACATGAATCTACAGTGCCTAAATGAGTAGCTTGCACATAGAACTCAATACAAATATTTAATGTATGCATTATAATTTTATATTATTTGTTGAAGCATGAGAACAAAGAGTATTGAGGACATAGGATATCTAAAGTGACTGATTCCCTTTTTATCAGTTATTATACAGATATCTTTTTTTTTTTTTTTTTTTTTTATAGAGGCATGTTTTATTTATTTGTTTGTTTTTTGTTTACACATGCACTGGGTACAGTCAGAAGCGCGGGAGGGTGAGAGAATTCACCAGAGCCAAAGGGGGGAGCAGAGCAGGCAGAAAGACTGAAATACACTGCTGAGGGGAGCAGCGGGCGGCAGGAGAGGTCTGCACACCATGTGGGACCCTCCTCCGGAGGCCGGGGTGCAGCCAGGGATCGAACCAGCGCCGCAGAGGCCGCAGGCAGCCTCGCAACCCAGAGCTCAACCGCTGCGCCATCGGGGAGGCCCTATACAGATATCTTAAAGTATATTCCTATTGGAAGGATTTATGTTAGTCAAATGTATATGTGAATGCATATACAAAATGAAGAGTTAAGCTAAAGAGTACATTTCACCCTTGATTATTTGATAATCACAGAAGAAATATTGTGAATATTGCAAAATAAGAGGTAATAAAAATGGTTTATATTGGAATTTGAAATCAATTATAGAATCTGAGATGAATCATTTATACTCACCCAATACACCATTGCATTTTGCCTTAGTGAGTTTTTGATTGATGACTGAGGTATTGTGTATTTATTTCAGAGAAATGCTGAGGATAGTATTTGAAATTTTTAAATTGCAGCAGATAATCCACAAAGTGAATAATCTACATACAGATAATTTAGAATTGAATGAAAATAAATGCTCTTAATTTTAGTGCCATCTTTGAGAAGGTAACACTTAAGCTAGTCATCTGGTTGAGGGCCTTCATTTTAATATAATTCTTATAGGCTATCATATTTTTCCAATCCATTTCACAGGAAAAGTGTTCATTATTATAAAGATATATTGTTTGTGTGGTTTGGGGCATCACTATCTCACTATTAACCTTCAAATATTGTGGAGACCATTGCCCAACAAGGGGGACTGAAATAAAGACTCTTAAGTTATTCTCGTTGCTTTTGGTATAGAAGGTGGTTAAAGTGCTTTTGACAAGCAAAAAAAAATAATCTGCCTTTTTTTCCTACCTCACATTTTCCTTCCATTTCCCATCCTCATCTTCATTGTGAAGCTAGTAAAATATTTCAGAATTTAATATTATAGAAAATATTCTCTAAAAACTCCTTGGAAAAAGATACATAGAATATGGACACATACATAGAATAATGGCAGTGAATCATTGATTAACTCTTAGACTACCCCACTGTATAACCATATTTTTGGACATCTTTATCTTAACCTGGTAGAAAATTATATTGTGACATAACATGTATAATATTAAGCCATGTATATTGTCAGGATAAAGTACTAATCCCTGGACATTATTTTATAAACTAAATTAATTATTAATTTAAGTCTTGGAAAAAATGACATTAATGTTATCGCCAGTAGAATATGCCACTTTCAGAATAAAATGTGTTCTCTGGAAAGTACTGGCTTTCTTGGGAAATCAACACATTCCTCATTGTTTCATTTGGTAGAAGGGTTATATTCAAGGCTGTGTTGTGTTTTTGTTTTTTACTTTACGTGGGTATTATGTGTTTTTAAATAGGAGAAAAAAATCTTGTAAGTAATGTTACACAGCAAAAAGTTGTTGCCCATACATAGTATCATCTGATAATAATTATTTTGATTTATAGCTTTTATAATATTTTTCATAAACTTAATGAAGTTTTTCATAAAATTCTTGGTTCTCATCATGTACTTCTGGAAAGACTAGTCTAGTTTTCAACATGTTCCATTTCTGGAATGCATGTGTTTAAGATGCACATCTTATTGCCAACATGGTATTTTGTACATTCAAATTAATAGGGACCCTCTGTAATAGTTTTGAGATATAGGAGGATCATATTCACTGCTACATCAGCCACTAAATTGACAACACTGGACTCTCATCTTCATTCAACATCATGAAATGAAATTTGCTTTAATACTAAACTCTAGATAGATAGATAGATAGATAGATAGATAGATAGATAGATAGATAGATAGATAGATAGATAGATAGATTGACAGATAATAACTTTATTTATATTGAGAAAACAAATAATCATTACCCTGAATTTCATGATAGCATTTTAAAAGATAAAAGTAAAAAAAAAGATTATAAATAAGTTTCAGAATAGCTGATAAACAATATTAACACCCTCTACTGCTTTGTATAGCAAAAAAGCACCAACACTATGATTCACACTCTTTATTAATATTTAGCAAGGTATAAATAGCAAAAGAATGCTTGTGCTTGGTATCCAAAACCTACATAACCTTTTGCTTAACTGGGCCACTGGATGGTGGATAGAAATGCACAGGCACTCGACTTGTCCTTTACCTTTTGAAAGTCACTTATTGATGCACCCAGTATTGATCGGTTTCCAATTATTATATGACAACCATAAGTGATTATTATTTTTAAAGAACCCTCCCAAAGGTAGTATAAAATATGCTCTCTACAAGAAAGCTTAAAAAATGAAATAAAATGCCAGGATTGAGATATCCAAAAATTAAGTCAATATTTTTATTTTCCTCTGGGTTTCTACTCTATCATTTAAAAATATCTCAAAAATACACAGTTAAAAATGTGGCCTAGAAAGTTGGGTGTTCACCAAATATTCTAGGTGCTGCTCTACATTCCCTCCCTTGAGGTGAGTTCATAACCACTTGACAAGTTCTGGTTGAAAAGCTGCAAGAAGTAATAGCATCCTTAAGGCCCTTAGAAATTCACTTATTCCAAAGAGGAAATGCAAATGGCCAACAAGTATATGAAAAAATGTTCAGCATCACTTGTAATCAGGGAAATGCAAATCAAAACTACAATGAGATACCATCTTACACCAGTGAGAATGGCACATATTGAAAAAAAAAAAAAACTAGCAACAACAAGTGTTGGCGAGGTTGTGGAGAAAAAGGGACTCTCCTGCACTGCTGGTGGGAGTGCAAACTGGTCCAACCACTATGGAAAGCTGTGTGGAGATTCCTTAACCTGCTAAAGATGGAGCTTCCATATGATCCAGCAATTCCACTCCTAGGTATTTACCCAAAGGACACAGAATCATTAATTCAAAAGGGCACCTGCAGCCCTATGTTTATAGCAGCACTATTTATAATAGGTAAGCTATGGAAACAACCCAAATGCCCAAAAATAGATTACTGGATCAAGAAGATATGGTGGGGCCTTCCTGGTGGCGCAGCAGTTGAGCGCTGGGTTGCGAAGCTACCCGCAGCCACTGCAGTGCTGGTTCGATCCCCGGCTGCTCCCTGGCCACCAGAGGAGGGTCCCGCATGGCATGCAGACCTCTACTGCTGCCCACTGCTCCCCTGAGCAGTGTACTTCGGTCCTTTTGCCTGCTCTGCTCCCTGCTCTGGCTCTGGTGAATTCTCTCACCCTCCTGCGCTTCTGACTATACCCAGTGCTTGTATAAATAAATAAATAAAACAAATCTAAAAAAAAAAAGAAGATATGGTGCATATACACAATGGAATATTACACGGTAATCAAAAAGATAAACTCATGCAATTTGCAGCAACAGGGATGGAGATGGAGGGATGATGCTCAGCAAATAAGTCAGAAAGAAAAAGAAAAATACCAGATGGTCTCACTCATAGCAGGAATTTAGAAAACCTAAATAAGGGACCAGGAAAAATTACTAATTATCATAAAGTAAAAATCAACAAACAACAAGCAACTATAAACTAGAGACACACTATGGAGGAGGGTAGAGAGAGAAGGGTCAAAATAAGGGGAGGTGGGAATTGAATGGGGAATATAACCAAGATGAAAATGCATACATTGTTCAAAAATGAAAAATGATGTAAAATATATAAAATAAAATTTAAAAAAATAAAACACACACACAAAAGTTCACTTATTCCTCTACCCCAGAGTCAAACAGTGATTATTTATATTACTACAAAGTGTGTATTGATTATGTCTACTTTCAGTCTTTAGCAACTTAGTTGAAGGCACCAGAGATGATTGATAACAATGCCAATGATGATTAAATTATTTTATGCTTAATATCTGTCAGGTACTGCATGGTCTTTACTGTGATAGTCTGTGAACTGGCATCCTCATATGCACTCTATTTGCCTTGGATTCATTATCTACGCTAAAGGCAGAGTGATGTTATTGAGAAATATATTAGTATCACTGCTTCTCAAATCCAGCTAATGAGTTCTAAATACTCTTCAATTAACTATAAAGACTATTATGTGATTAATAAAGCTTGTAAGATATCATGCCTATTATCTTTCATGAACCTTGAAGCCTAAGGTGCTACCTGCTTTGTGTTTCTTGTCTTCTCTTAACTCCCTTACTGTTTATTTGACCTTTGCTTTTATGGTTCATTCTTTGGGAATGTGAAATGGCTGTTCCCACTAACTCAACTTAATCAATTACTGATCATTGAGATCACTGTACGCAGTCCTCTGTCAACCTCCTACTATGCAAGACTTAATCTAGTTCCATGTTTCTACCGATTTTCAGACTTCCATGCTAGTTACGTTGGTGGTTTAAGGAGAATATGTCGTTAATTCTGTGTCCTACTGGATTGTAAGAATCTTGAAACCAGAAAGTTTATATCTTTGTGCTTACTTTTTTCACAGTTATCAGAATTGAATGCTCATCTGCTTAATGAATAAAAAAATGAAGGAAGAAAAATACATTATCAGCTTTGGTTCCTCTCTTTTACTTATCATTCCCTTCACACATAAATCCAGTGAAATTCCTGCAGACCTCACATCCTGCAGATTATATCTCTTTATCTCTTAGAATGTCTCAATTCCATTGTCTTAAATTCAAGCTCTCATTGTCTTCTAAATTTCAGCTGTAACTAGTATTGTTTCTTCAGAGGTTTTATTTTGTTTCATCACAACTGGTCAAAACAGATTTAAAATCTTTAAAAGAATCCAATTTCAGTTATCTAATGCCATGTAACTAACTCTCCCCCAAATATAATGACTTAATACAAAGATTCTCTATTATTCCTGATGACCCTGTAAATTGATGAAGTTTTGTTACACAGTTCTTATTTAGGCTTCCTCTTGGGACTGAAATTAAATGTTGACCCTGATTAGTCATATGAATTTTCCTATAGATTGGACAACTCAAAATAACATTCAGTATTACATGCTGCTGTGGCTGGGAGCTCAGCTTGGACTATTGATTGAATCATAGACAGTGTCTTTTCATATCTTGGCTGATGGGTTCTGGGCAGAACCACACCAAATACTAACTCTCCAAGAAACCTATGTACAAATCATTTGGCTTCTTTACAACCTAGTATTAGAAGGAACATGGCTTCACTTTCACTGTATTTTTGTGGCCAAAAGTTACTGGATTAGTTTATATTAAAGAGAAAGGGCTACAGAATACTGAATACTGATTCTTTTGAGGTCTATCTTTGGCAATTAACTACTTCAATCTCTACAGCTTTACATAACGTGTCTCAATGTCACTTCATAATATTGCCCTTGTCTACACTTCTAGTCTTACCTTTTGCCCCTATCCCAACTCCATTTACTAATACATCGTCTTAACTGAGTGAATTTAGCTTCCAGAATGCAACAAGTTTGTAGTTTTGTTGCACCTTGCCTTCTTATTCATTTTTCCTCCCAAGATGTTTTGTGTTTATTTTCATTTACTAGTTTTATCTAACTTTGATTCATCATTTAGAATACAAAGAAAGATGCCCTTACCCTTTATAAGGGGTCTCTATGACACTACTTCAGATGTTTTATGTTCCCACTTCAATCTATGAAGATAATACTCAGTTACTATAATCATGTAAAGTTTACTTAAGGTCATCAACCATCCATTAGAAAGTTTTATATGAAAAGGTCATGGTAGGTGGTAGGACAACGGATAAATTCCTACTGAATGACTTATTTCTCTTCCAAATGGTTCAACCATAAGTTAAGAATTGTACATAAAATACAAGAGGAGTCTTGTTACTCTCAATAACATGCTGCATTCACTGCCTTACTGAAGACTGTTCTGTATAATTCCATTACATATGTTTGTAACTAAAGACTGGGATTCTTCACATGGTTTTTATGAAACTCCATGTCATTACATACAAAATGGAAGTTTACATAATTTTAAAAATTCTTAAATCCATGTTTAATTCATATAATATGACAGCTCTCATCAAATTAATGAGTCATGTAACATTTCTCTGTGACTTGATACAATGTGTATGCCTACGATTAATTGTATATTGCCTCTTCCATAAAGTTTCATCTACATTTCCCATCATTAAGTGAGGCAAAAAATAATGTGTTATATTTTTAGCAGAATTGGCCATGATCATTTCCTATTTAATTTTCATTGTAAAAGATAAATCAATAGAATATGGTATACTGATATAATGTCAGAGACTCTGTTTTCCTAAATTCCAATAGTTTATAAAAGTTTTAGTATATTTTTTCTTATAGAGTTGGATAGTGGATTTAATAAACAATATTATTCTGAGAAATAGACATGCAGACTTACAAAATAAATGTTTTAGAGAAAAATACCTGATATAATTCTCATCCTATTATTCATACATGTCATATTAATAAATAAAAATTAGATTTGTGTATTTCTCCAGACACATTGATTTAAATTTTTTTCTTATATAGACTAAGTCAGTTGCTTTAACTAACTCTATTGAGTTATTTTTTCAATTTATTTTTGAATAATATTATTTTAAAGTTTTTTTCCTGCCTGAGAAAGAAATTAACTTCAAATGCTTGAATATGACATTTCTTTGTCATATAATCTCTTCAAAATGATTCCATTTAATTGGTTTTATATGGAAAAACAAAGAACCTTGAAAAACATCAGATTAAGGTCACAGGTCAGTGTTCAAGCAAAATAGAGCTGGGCTACCAAATGATTCCCTGTTATTAAGCCAATAAATCAGAGCGATGTTGATAGATGTTAGCACTGGGACAATATGTCAGTCTATTGAAAAAACTGCTGAACGGACGAAGGTGGTCAATGCTGTCAGAGTCTTGAAAATACAAATTTTTAAAAAGGTCAAACAAAACCTTGAGGAAACTATCAGTAGCGTTAACACATCCAAAAATGCAGTTTTCATGACTTAACTTAAAAGAGGGCCTCATGTGGCTTCCAATGAGCCAAGCTGATGAATTTTCACAATGAATGAAACTTGCTATTAAGGAACACATGTCTCCACTCCATGTGTAGACAGGAATTCAAAACCAATTTCAGACCCAAATTCTTTTCAAGTTGTTTTCTTCACCTGGTAATTTAGCTTATTGTGGCTCCTCCTATCCCATTTCTTCCCACCCTTCAGATCCCATCAAGTTCCTCCCTTTTGAGGTTTTACCTGAGTGCTTTAACTCAATATAAGCACTTCTTCTCTGAGCCAAAGAAAATCACATTTAATATGGTTCATTTTCACATTTAATGAATTTACACTAAAATGATTAATCCTTTATACTTCCAGTAAATATTTTTTTTTTTTCTGAATGCCTACCTTTCAGAATTTAGTAGGATAGAATTTCTGCTTTAAAGCTTTATCTCCCAGTGGATGATTTATAAATTTTGGCTATAACATTCTCTTTCAGAATCTAAATAAAATAATGACCATCTTCCCCAGAAAACCATATTCACATAGAACATAGCAATGTCTTTCAGAAAGTTCAATCATTAGGATCATGAAAGGGGAGTGAGAGGGTGCTTTTTGGGCAACATTCATAATTTTATTTTATAAAAAGTAATAAGCTTGTTTCCAACTGGAAAATTGTTGAATGGTTATCTAGGGAGATAGATGAACTAGCACAGGCAAAAGGATGTGTGAAAAGGAATGGAACAATTAGGAAACACTAAGGTTTTTGTGAGCCAAGAGAGTGGTATGAATTTGATTTCAGATTTCAGTTGGAACAATCTGTAGACAGCCATATTTACTTGCTAAAATGTATAGACTGTTTTAGAGAATAGAAACCTTCTTTCTCTTCCTAAGAGAATTATTATTTTTCTAGACCCTAAGGATTTTACCAGGTTCTTCTTCCATATGTCTCACTAAATTTAAGCACCTGTTGTAGTGCTTTGCAAATATTAAATATTTAACTGATAGTTGACTATGAAAGAATGGAAGGGGAGGAAAGGAGAAGGTTATAGAGTTAATTGATCTCATGAGCTCTGAAAAGGATAAACAAAGAGATTATTGAATTATAAATGATATTATGCTAGGGCAATTATGTGTAAGTATAGGTTATTTAGGATGATGATGGAAGTAAAGAGAATTAGTTTCATTTTATAGGAAATGATGTAAGTGAAAATATTTTTCTTGTAAGAGCAGTTTAGTTTTTCTTTATGCCTCTAAAAATAAAATTATAAACATAATTTTAGAACTCTGAATTAATCCTAGTTAAAGAATATAACATTTGATTCCAGTAAGAGAGAAATGTATATATTTATGTACATACATATATAAAATGTCTTATACCAATGAACTATAAAATATTTATACCACAAATAAGTAAAATATAAGATGTTTATAAAAAATGTAGTATATAATTTTCACATAGATTTGATTTTTGTTGATTTAGCTCTTGAATCCTGATACATTTTATTTTATTTTTTTTAAATAATAAATTTTATTTTTATATTCCCCATACAATTGCAGCCCCCCCATTCTGACCCCAATCCCTCCCCTCCCACCCCCGCCCCCCTAAAAGTGTCTCTGGTTCATAGTTTTTTGTTGATTTTGATTTTCACTTTCTTATAGTTATTCATTTTCCTGGTCCCTTATTTAAGTTTTCTAGATTCCTGCTATGAGTGAGACCATCCGGTATTTTTCTTTTTCTTTTTGGCTTATTTCGCTGAGCATGATCCCTTCCAGTGCCATCCATGTACAATAACATACTATATACAATTTGCTCTTTAGCTGTTTATTGAAGGACTAATAAGTTCCAATCCCATTTTAAGTGGTTGGAGAATAGCATAAAACATAATTTTGGGCTAGAAATATAATAAGCAAAAATATGAAATATGTATGAATTTGTTGTGAAAAGTAAGGATGTATTATTTAAACATCATCTCAAAAATGCTATATTGCTGTCACTAAAATCTCATCAATGTACTATAGCAATTATCATTAATTTGTCTCAGGTTTCTAAAGTCTCAGGTTTCTAAATTCAGTGTAAGGTCAGTTGAGGGTTAAGCTGGAGACTCTACAGATTTTAGCGATGCTCACTGATGGGTCTGATGGTCAGAGGTTAACTTACGGGGCTGGGTTCAATGCAGATGGTTAGATGCTTCTGTTTGAGCTTTCTGTCATGATCCTCTGTTAGTCCACAGCGTATGGATATATTCTTCATAAGGCAATATCAGAAATGCAAGAGATCAAACCCTAGCATGTGGTTCAGTGAAAGTTCTGTTTTTTATATCAATCTAACCAAGTACAAGACTGAGGAATGAGAAGTTTGGTTTGCCCACTAAGACAGAAATATGAGAATGTTTTTGAACAATAGCTAATCAATCAGGTAGCATAAAGGCATAGGGAGAATAGTAGTTGTTAATTTAAATAGGGTGTCAGAACCATGTTCACTGGTAAGGCAACATTTGAACAGAGAAACAAAATGACAAAGACATGAAATTTCTAAAGGGAAACATTTCAAAGTAGAGAGAACTACTATTTCAAAATCTGAACTAGGACCATAGGTGTCTTATTCAGTATGGCAGTGAAGAAGTACAGTCAGCAGTAGTGAGTGTGAAGTAGAGGGGAAGACAATGGGACCAAAGACAGATACTGGCGACGTCAGTGGAGCCACGTGAGAATGTTGGATTTTATGCTGAATGTGAGGGGATGCCATAAAGCAGTTTGAATGAAAGATTGGCATCGTCTGACTTACACTTTAAAATGATTGTTCTAGACATGAATTTTGGAATTTTTTGTATTAAATATATTCTGCTGATTTACTTAAAAAATTTAATTAGAAACTGTGTGTGTGCATAAACTGTGTTAAAGACATATTTTACTTATAAAATACCATCTTAATAAATATCCCCCCTACCTCCTCAGACTCCTCAGGCAGGATATCATCCAGGGGTTCCTTTCTCCCCTATTTCCCTGCCTGGGGGTTCCTGAGTAACATTTTGCAGAGGGAAGTTGCAACTACTCAAGACCATAGTCAAGTTCTCTGCAGCTGTTTATGTCGTAAAATCTGATTTGTCCTCCCTTGAAACCAATTGATTTCATAGTTACTCTGAAACACCTTCCCTGATTTATTCTATGAAAATATAAAGTCTCTGCCTGTCTATTCATTCCAGCCTTCCAAAGTGATTTCATGATTTTTGCTTTTGCCCCCAATTTCCTGAATCTAGACTTGGAATTTTAGCATTGAGACAATTGATTGCAACATAGTTGTGAATAATTCAGCTGTGCAAGGACTGTTTCTTTCTTCCCTCTTTGATTTTGATGAATTCCTACTATAAGCTGAGAAGTAAAATTCTTGCCACATAGTTCCTCTCCTTTCTCCTCTGATGATATAAGTAACTACACCTATCTGTCGAAGTAGTTCTCTTTTTATTAGGAGGGTTATGGCATATGTGCTTACTTTTTGGACAGGTTATTGATTTGGACTGTTGCTTCATGTCCCATTATTTAATCCAGGGTGACTGGGTGATGTCACTATTGGTAAAGTGCACAAACACAAGCTTGAGGAATCTGCTTCCAAACAGAGGACTACTTTAAGTTAAGCCTTGGAAATGGCCTGATATATCAATGGTCAGGTACCCTGTCCACTCACTAATGTAGATTTTTATAATCATGCAATATATGTTCTTTAAAAAAAAGGATTTGAGGTCCTCCCCGGTGGCGCAGCGGTTGAGCGCTGGCTGTGAAGCTAACCACAGCCTCTGCAGCGCCGGTTCAATCCCGGGCTGCCAGCAAGGGCCCCAGATGGCGCGCAGACCTCTCCTGACTCGCCCGCTGCTCCCCTCAGCAGTGTACTTCATCGGCCTGCCCGCTCTGCTCCCTCCTCTGGCTCTGGTGAATTCTCTCACCCTCCCACGCTTCTGACTGTACCCAGTGCTTGTATAAATAAATAAATAAATCTTAAAAAAAAGGATTTGACATAGCAATTCAGGAGTAGCAAAATTCCTGATGATTCCCATCAGAGCTTATGTAAATGAACAGTGTCTCCTAGCATAGTGTTGTGTATCAGGCCAAATGAAATCATCATAAGAACATGAAATTTGCAGACAGGTAGTACTGAGTTCATATTCCAGCCTCACAGTTGACTAGCCATGTAGACATAGTCAGACTGCTCAACTTTTCCTATGAAATGCAAATAATCATATCCACTGTCTGGGGGAGGGGCACTCATGAAAATAAACTATAATAATTAATCACAGTGTCTATTCCTCTATCTACTGTAAATTAAGTTCTCAAAAAAATAAGTTATTTTAGTAATGATCCTGTATCAAAAATATCAACAAGCATTTCAATGTTTTCAAAAAGATGATGGATTAGCACTTAGGAATCTTTGATACTTAGTTAGACCAAGTGGTAAAAGATTGACAAAAATAATATTTTTCTTATTATTCTGTCACTAGCTGATGAAAATAATCCCTGCTCATTCCAAATTATTAAATAGGAGGTAGTTATGATGTCCTAGTGTGGGAACATACAGCACCTTGTGCAATGTGTGGCTTATGAAACATTTATCAATGTACTAGACATGACAGTGAGAGTACTATGGAAATAGCATATGCAAAGCTTTACAACGAGATGTGTAGATGTTGCTTATGAAACCAGAGTCTATGGAGAATTACCAAATTAATATTTCTACTTTTGAAAAAAGATATGAATGGTTTTGTATCTCTGGTATCTCTGACAAATTAAGAACTTGCCTTAGCATACTGATTTCTCCTGAAAGAAGGGAAGTAAGATCCAACCAATTTTTTTATAAATTGATATCTTTTCCCATTCCCATTGTACAGTGTTCAAATTCTCTTCCATCCTGGTGAATGTTTGCCTGCCATGCAATCAAACATGCTTATTGATGCTCTTCCTATTGTCCTATTACTGGAGAAAAACCAAAAGTCTCTCAAAAACTTTTTTCTTTGCATTCTTCCATCCATATTATTGGAAGAATTTGGGAGAATTTTTAAATGTATAGTCCATCACCATTCAGGTATTTCACTGTCAAAACAAATGTCATTTCTCCATTCAAAAAAATATCTTAGCCTCTCACTAAATTTATTCTCCTAATCAGGTAAATACCTGCTAGTTCTAAACAAATCCATAGAATAATCATATAATATTGGATATTGACTGAAGTCATGTAAAGTTATGTGTTCTACAAAGTTTCTTCAAAGCAGAGCTATATCACGATTGTCACCTGTGCCGTGTGCATCAGTCTTTCTATATCTTAAATTGCTTTTTAGGTTTTTTAAGCATTTCCCTTAAAAAATGTGCAAAAGAAGATTAGCTTTTTTAATGGCATTCATGAAGCAAAATTTTAGTATATGCTGGGAATTCTATAATGTTACAAACGGTTCATAAAATATTGCCATCTGCTATACCATGTAACAGTTCATTTTTACTAGAGTTAAAATGACTGTGCTTTTATGTGTTTGGATCTTCGCCTAAGCTTCAAGTTCCCTCTGAAAGTTACTTCTGACCTCCGCCTGAGGAAATGTGAAAATCTGCCTTTCCTATCCTGCTTTATAAGCTTCAATGAGAGAATGTAAATGAACTAAATACACTGTGTGAGATTTTACCACGAAAATGTCTCACATACTGCCTGCAAGGCCGGTTGTGTTTACAATAGCTCCTGCTTCTACTGGAGTAACCTCTTGTAAAAGAAATTGCCTGAAGTGCTATTGCTGAAAGTAAACATTTATACAGTCATATGCCATCAGCAGAAGATAAAGGCTTTTAGAACCACCAAGGAAAAGTGTTTGCAAAAATAGAAAATGTACATTCCACATAGAAAATATTGGCTAGAATAAGCTTCAGATCTGGAAATTGTCGCCTCCAACTATCTGCTAAGTGATGTGAGGCCCAGAGTGTATTTTAGTCACTGATCCAGGGTCTGACCTTTAGGGACAGACAGATTCAACCTTAGATAAAAATGTCTTTTTTTGAGGAAATCAGAGCTTAAATGAGTTTGTCTTCCAATGACATTGTAGCTCTATGCGCACACTTATTTTTGATTGTTTAGAAGTTGGCAGAAACCATCAACTGAACGAATGGTATTTGTGATTAGTGAATACACAGATTTTTAACAGGACAGAGTCAAGATATAGAATAACAAAATAAAAAGCAAATATTAAAATAAGAAGAAGGGAGCAATGAAAAAGGATAAAGAGGACAAGGAGAAAATACAAAGGAAGTGAAGAAGGGACAGAGATTGAAGCCACAGAAACAGGATTAACTCAGAGGACAAGACATGTGAATTCCTCCCATTTGAGTCTCTTCACTCAGCACAATTTCCAAATCCTTTCCCCTTCTGAGTATCTGCTTAATTGATTACATATTCTCCTTCCTTCTTTGCCTTTCTAGCCCAGTGATGTCCCTCTCATATAAATTCTCAGAAAGTGTCTTTACCTGTAATACGCGTTTGGAAGCCCAATCCTGCTGACTGCCTCTGAATGAATGAGCCCTGGGTGTCCTCAGGTTCTGTTCCTCAGCCTTTCAGTTTCTCAGTTTCCTCACAGACCCCTCAGAGGGGAACACTATAATATAATTATGTGAAACATGAGCTTCCTTTGTCATGTAAGAAATAACACTCTCACCTTATAAAAATATAAATATTCTATTGGAACATTTACAATAAGAACAGATGTTCAGACAGATTTATTGGTTACCACTAGGGTCTTATAACTTCTCAATTTTTGATTGAGGGGAAATGCAAACACATTATTTAAAAACATGAATTTTATATGGTTTATACAAAGTTATTAAACATCACAAGTAGTCCCAAACTAATTCATTCTGTCCAGTGTTCTATATCTAGATGAATCATCTGTAGTGTTGACTAATGTGTCCAAAGATAGGAGGTGTAAGGGAAGAAACACATCTCGACTCTCTGACAGTTTTCACTTCATGTTGTCATGGTTTTTGAAATTGATGTTGGCTCAGAGGCATCTTTTTCTAAAATGTGAACATTCAAACCAAGTCTCAAGCATTAGTATGTATTAGTTTAAGTAGATTGCTTTCTTCATTCCACGTAAATGAGATCACCTGCATTGAGTAAATGGAAATTGTAATTGCATGAGGGGAAAGGAAAGCAATGAAGAATTGGGTGAAGGGACAATTTTGAAATTGAATTTCCTCCAGAGAGGAGGATCTGGAAGGGAGACATCCCTGTGTTAGGAGTTTAAAGTAGCATTGAGATATTGAACTGGAAAAGAAGAAGATAGTAAGCTCAGATCTTATTTAATGTGCCTAGCTGAGTGCCTGATTGCAGGTGTTTAATACATATACATCTGTATTTTTTATTTAGTTTAATGGATGCTATATGAGTAAAACAATAAATTAGTGAGGGCCCTGTAAAAGGAGATTCCAGTGCATCTGCAGAACAGCAATGACTTTCCAAGTTGGCATCATTATCCTTTTGGAGCTTGTTGGAAACACCAACATTTGGACCCTGCTGAAAAATTCTACTGAACCAGAAACTCTGCAGAAGGATCCAACATTCTGCTTCAACAAGATGATTCTAATATGGGTTCATGTTTGGGAACCACTGATACCAAGTTTAAGTATAGAGCATTACTCTAGGCAGGGCAGAGCAGGAAATTAGAAAGGACATAATTTCTAATTATTTCTTTTAGATATTAGAAGGACATAATTTAAATAATCTGAAGTCCCAAAGAAAGTGAGCTCTTCTTTGTTCAAGCAGAATGCACATGGTTTCTGCTCCAAACAAGAACAACTTTCAAGCCTCTGTCTGGGGACTGTTGGAAAGGGGACTCCTATGGCATTTGTATATGAGGCTGACTCTGTTGGGGACCTGGTTGTTATTGAACTTAGCATGGTGTCCATGAGCTGGCACCAAGTCATTTACAGGTATGTATAAAAAAATCAAAATGGATACATTTCTAATATGGCAGTTACCCAAATTTAAACTGATTGCATCAGTCTGATTTATTGTAAGGCCCATGGACTTCAGCTAACTTTAGTGGCCAGAGAAAGGAGTTTTATTATGCATAGTAAGGACCAACATGCAGGACACCCCTGACCAAAACAATCACTTTCAAGTTTCCCAGGTGCTTCACCAATTAAAAGCCTACCTGGAATCACTCTGTGTAGATGTGTTTTTATTTCCTGTCATCATTTCAAAGCAAAATAAAGTGTGCCTTATGGAAAAATTTAATATTTCCATTTCAGAAAAGATTACACAAATATGATTAATATTACCAATTATTAGAATCTTTTAATAGCTTTCTGAGGACTTGGTCTTATGTGAATGTTAGAATTTATCATGGCTTCACAGAGCAGCCATCGTGAATATGTGAGTTAGGTACATTATTTCCTGCAAATAACCATTAATGTCTATTGTAAGCGTTCACTTCTTCAATGAGACAAGGTTTCAATTTACTATTAGAAAGAAAATGTGTCCCTACAATTATGCTGTATATCATAATTGCCCATTTATTAATGCAATTTTCGTTCACTGATTATAGCCATAGATTTTACAAAAGGTTAGGTAACTGACTAATTTGATACTAAGTATCTTATCTCTAGGGACTTGGGTTAAGAAATGTCACTTTGATTGTCTCCATTGCAAGTCATGTCATATATGAACAACTCTATCTCACTGTCTAATTTGACCCAATTTTCCGTATTGCTTAATAAGCACATTACAGCGAATCACTGATCTATTATCCAAGGAATTATGAAGCTTATGGGTTATCTTCCATTGCACCTGCTTTAATCAGCGTATTGCCTTGGGTATTATGGTCACTTTATCCTTTAATAAAAGAATTGTTAATATCTTCATCTGTAATTTCAAGCAGAATTCTGCAATTTACAGAATTAGGTTAGCTGGGTTTTATGTAGACTTTATCACAGATTTAGTTAATATGATGTTTTCAGGACTATTTTTTATGTTTCCAACATCTTTAAATTAATATTTTCATTAAGCAAATTATTTAGAAAAATGAAAACGTTTGTTCTTATTCTAATGTTACTTTCATAGTATATATGACACTACTAATGGACTGTTTTTCCCTAAATTTATAAAAGTTAACAGTAAAAGGAACTATAATGTTTATAACCTGCATAGTTATTTAAATATGCTTTTCTGAAAAGAATTGCTGAGAGGTGTGGTGACTTAATTTTATTGAGCTATATAGAATAATTTATTCATTTTTGAATATGCTGCTTCCTACCAGAAATACTTTAGATCTTATTATTAATAATGACTCATTATATCTCCATTTTACAAGTCTCATATGTAACCAACATGTAGGTAATGGGCATGAAAATACCTTATGCAGACTCTATGTAGTCTCTACCAGGAAGTTAAGGTTTACATCATACATCTGAATTTATTTTCATTCAAAAACATGTGTGACATATCTGCTGTGTGTCAGTAGCCAGGTTGCCCTGTAGAAGTTCTCAACATTTCCCTCAAAGAGCTCTCAGTCAAGGAGGGACATTGCAGAATGAGAAGCTTGAAAGACAGACTTTCCTTTCTCTCCAATGAAGTTGAAAGCAGTGAATTTTTGTTATCTAAGGGAGGCAGCTTAAATCTTTGAAAATCCTGAACAAAATTGTCTCTGTTATGATACCTGCAGTACTGAGAAGCTGTATAATTTGTATTAGGTTATTCCATCTTGATTTATGCTGATTCTTCTGTTTCTTTGATATCATTGTGTTTGTAAGTTCTTCATTCAGTAGCAATTTTTTTAAATCTAATTTAGTAACATTCAAAAGAAAGAGAAAAGGGATAAAAGAAAACTATATCTACCTTAAGGAGAATTTTGTTGATATTGATTATAAAACTCCGTTTTAAAGTAGGTACATTTTTATCCATTTTCTTGAATATTTCTATCCTAGTTCCATTTAATTTACTCAATTAAACTTAACATAAGGAAAATTATACACCAGTAATCCCTTCCACAAGACATGCAAAAATCTTCACCTCATGCAGTGTATTAAGTGATTTAAGGAGTCTTTTTTAGCCACTTAGAAAAATTAGTATTTACCTATTTTTCTGATTAAAAGTGATACATCTATGCCTGTCTCTAAAATGCTTTTCAAAATCAAGGATTGATGTTGGAACTAAAGTAGAACTGTCTGGAAGTCAAGTTCCCTAGAAAATGCCATGCTTTTATGAGTTCACTTTTTTTTTTTTTTTTTTTGATAGAGGCATGTTTTTATTTATTTATTTGTTTGTTTTGTTTTTTGTTTATACAAAAACTTCTGACTGGGTACAGTCAGAAGTACGGGAGGGTGAGAGAATTCACCAGAGCCAGAGCGGGGAGCAGAGCAGGCAGAAGGACCGAAGTACACTGCTGAGGGGAGCAGCGGGTGGCAGGAGAGGTCTGCGTGCCATGTGGGACCCTCTTCTGGTGTCCGGGGAGCAGCCGGGGATTGAACCGGCGCTGCAGAGGCCGCGGGCAGCTTCGCAACCCAGCGCTCAACCGCTGTGCCACCGGGGAGGCCCAAGAGTTCACTTTTTTTAATACCATACCCTCTCATCAGAACAAAACATTGAAAAGTGGAAAGAAAGAATATGATTTGTCCCTATTAAGATTTGTTTTGGGCCTTAGCTCTGTCATTCTAAAATTACATAATTTAGAGAAAGTCATTGTATCATTCCATCCCCGTTCATTAGCTATCAAATTGTATGCCTGCCTATGTTATAACCAGGGGCTTCATGAAGAATCAAGTGGTGAAAATATGTGAAACTCTTCTGTGAACGTCTAAGTGTTGAATAGTTGTAGATTTTGCTGAAAGGGCCTTTGCAACCACTAAGGAGTTATTAAATAAGCAAATTATATAGGAACTATTCTTTGGAGAAATAAATATCCAGATTCTAGATCTTAAAATGATAATCCTTAATGCTATTCTATATGATTAATTGGAGTTGATAGTATATTACTTTCCAGGCTAATGAGTTGTGTTTATGCAGAGAGACTTTTATCCTTCGTATATAAAACTGTGGCACATTGAGTTATAATGAGTTTGAGTTGCTTTGGTTTCTTAGAGGGAACACATCCTTTATGTAAGGGGAGTTAGGTTTTTGAGGGGTTTTGTACAGTTTTTCTAACAAATGTTTTTTTCAAAAGTTGTTTACTCAGAAAATCTCTGGTTATGTGATAATGAAAACTCATATATCTTTGAAATGTCTTATGATGACATTTGGCCAGGATCAGTGAGAGTCTTCTCAAATATTAGAAAAATCAAAATAAATGTGAGAGTAAATTTTAAAGGATGTTTTATTTTTCTGTTATTTGGCAGTTTTCTCTATCTCAAAATTATCATACTTACTATTCTTAGAAGCAAAATGCATGCTATTACTATTCCTCTATGCTACCATATTTCAATTTTAACAATGTATTTATCTTTTGAATGTTGAATACAGGATTATTTGGTGTATAATTCATGTCTGAAAGTTTTTATATTTAAATTATAATGGCTGCAGAATGCTAATTAAGCTAATTCATTTTAATTCAAAATAAGGGAGAAATTAGGAAATTCAAGTTAATACATTATGAGTCTTCCGATTTTAATCATTAATTCAAAGAAATATGCATCTGACAAAGGGTGAATCTGTATCTCTGATTCATGTGCCATGCTGAAAACCAATGTTATCTCAATAAAAAATACAAAAATATGACAACAACAAAAGAAATAAGTACAAGTTATTTGCAAAGAATGGTGTCATACAAAACCTCAGACCTGGGAAGAATATAAACTTTATCTAGAGGAATTTTAAAGAATTTTAAGCAGGGAAATAAATGATGTTGATATATTTAAGAAATTATTACACACACCTTGAAAACTCAGAAGATACTACTAGAAGCAAAAAGGTAATTAGAAAATGGTAAGTGTTACTTGAGAGGGACTGAGAAAATAATGAAGAAAAGAGATTTATATGGGATAAAGGTCACAAAATGACTGGCTATAGGATGGGGGGAGCAGTCACAAAGCTGTCAGAAATGCTAGCTTTTACAGGAAATAACTGGACATAATGTCTGTTCCTCAAAAATATGCAACTAAAGAAATAACTTTGTAAGACATACGGGTATGTTGAAAATAGAAAATTGGGACTGGATGAACCAACAAAGAAAAGTGCAGAGTATGAGTAAAGGTAAAATCCAAGGAGAAAATCCTAATCCATGGAAAGTATCCACAAAAAAAGAGGGAGAGTTCAGCTATAAAGGATACAACTGTCTCAGAGAGGACAGGGTAAGTGATGTGTCACATATTGCTATGGGGTCAAAGGAAATCAAGGCTGGGGAATCACTACTGAATGAAAATACGGTAATCTTGGCAAAGATAGATTCCTGAGATGATGTGAGTGAGGAAAAAATGGTGGATTGAGGAGTGAGAGTAAGATGGGAAAACAAAATATATAGAGGAGAGGCTATGGGAAGATGAAAGATTTGGAAGTTTCAATGGTGACGATTTGGGGTTGGTAAAAGTCAGGTTTGATTCATTGTTGAATTTGGACTTTCATTTCTTATTTTGGGGTTCACCAGAGAGAGGATTGGCATTATGGCTGAGGTGATTGATAAGGCAAATTACTAAGGAGGCAGAAAGAGATGAGTTAAGAGCATAGACTTTTGTCTCAGAAAGCTATCTATCATTTCCAAAGAGATAGGAAGAAAAAGAGAAAGGTCGGAAAGAAAGGAAAGCAAGGAAGGAAGTGAGAGGGAAAGAAGTGGGGGAGAAGAGTGTGTAGAACTCGAGGGAATTTGTGTATGTGTGATGGCAAGAGGGCTAGAAATGTCCTGAAAGTTTAGGAGAAAGTCTCTAATGTAGAGTAGAAAGCAAAACTGTAAAAAGTTCTCCCTAGGAAAGTGTCTGGGATGTAAAAGTGACTGACAATTGGATGGATACAAAAGGATGAAGAGGAGGAGGGGAGAGGGAAATGTGAAAGGGACAAGAGGGCTAAGATATTTTTCTACTTTATGGTGCTGTAATCTTTATTTTTTTATATAAAGTGAACTTTTTTTAAGATTTATTTATTTATTTATACAAGCACTGGGTACAGGGAGAAGCGCAGGAGGGTGAAAGAATTCATCAGAGCCAGAATGGGGAGCAGAACAGGCAGACTGATGAAATACACTGCTGAGGGGAGCAGCGGGCATGGCAAGAGAGGTCTGCATGCCATGTGGGACCCTCACTTGTGGCCAGGGATCATACCGGCGCTGCAGAGACTGCTGGCAGCTTCGCAGCCCAGCACTCAATTGCTTCGCCATCAGGGAGGCCCTGGTGCTGTAATTATTAATATCATTTCAAACTTTTATTTAAACATTCATCAAATTATTAATGAGCAATAACTATATACTAGGCATGTTTAAGGACAGAAAATAAAAGGCAAAACAAAACTCTTACTTGGAGGAATTCTGCTAGAAATAAAAGAAAAATAAGATGATAGTAGATGCTAGATAGAGATTATGGTGTGATAAATCCAGGAAGAATTTCCCTGGTGACTACCTTTGATCGGATGGTTGACATTTAGTAAGATGTAAATGATGATAAATCATGTGGACTTAAGCAAGCTAGTGGTTGGTATACTATAGGGAAAGAAAGAAGAGGCCAATGAAGAGAAGTGGAAAATGAGATGAGGTTAGTGATGTGTACAACAATCTAATCCCACTAGGCATTCTAAGTCAAGAAAAGAAATGTAACTTTTATTCGAGTGATGGAAAGTTATTGAAGACTTCAGAAAGCAAATTGAAGGAATATCCTTATTGACATTCTTTATAGAATGCTTAAGTTAAACCCACCTTTCTAGCATCAAAGATATGGTTTTCTCAAAATACCATACTTTCATCTGCCTTCCTTTCTTTTAATGGATATTTTTAAAGATTTATTTATTTATGCATACAAGAACTGAGGTATAGGCCAGAGGTGTTGGGGGTGAGAGAATTCACCAGAAACAGAATGGGGAGCAGAACAGGCAGAGTCTACTGAATGAAATATACTGTTGAGGGGAGCAGTAGGTGAGACAGGAGAGGTCTGCTATGCCATGTGGGTCAACTCCCTGGCCAGGGATCGAACTCATGTTGCAGTGACTGGTGTTAGCTTGATAGCACTGTCTTTAAACCCTGCATCACCAGGGAGGCCCCTCTACTTTCTTCTTTTTATAAAGAAAAAATATATTTATATTTTTTTTTCCTCAAAGCTAAATGATGGATTCCAATCAGTTGGTTTAAAGAAAGTCAGGAACGATGCTAGTCTTCCTGGTCACAAGCTGAAGCATGTCTCAGTGGAATCTCATGACACTTTTGATTCAATTAGAGATCAATGCTGAATGCTTTAGTCAGTTAGCTACAGAATCGATAGTCCTCTCTCCTTGACCCAATGGACCACAATAATTCTGATTTTTTTAAATCAATCTATGTTTGGTTTCCTGATCCTTATAGGGTTTAAGAGGTTTAAGCCCTGAGGTTTAAAAACAACACAAAATACTTAGTATTTTACACAAAGAAAAAAAAATTTAAATTTTGCCTGAGGAAAGCAAAAGGTGAGTTCAATAATTATTTTGGAGTGCTTGTGGTCTGTTCAGTACTCTGAGAAATGGCAAAAGTATACTCCTTCTAGCCTAATAATCCATATGTTAAAGTTATTCATAGAGAAGTGACATATTTTTGATAATTGTTATTTAAAAAAATGCAGTCCCAAATTTGAGGAAGTTCTAGAATGAGGATCAAAACTGAGGGTCTACCAGATATAGGTTAGGAAAGAGTTCAAAATATAATAGCATGTATGTGTGTGTGTGTGTGTGTGTGTGTGTGTGTGTGTGTGTGTTGGGCATCTATAACTTGTGATTTGAGGTATATATTTTATTTATGATTTCTAAATCTCTAAGAATCTATTATCTAAAAATAATAGAATAGTAATCAAAGATTGGATAGAACAGATACCTTAATTTAGCTACAAATACTACAGGATTAATTCACCGATCGTCAGTGAAGATTAACTAAAGCCAAGTTATATGCACTCTCAATACCTAGTCACATGTGCTATGTATATATCAGCTGTTTGGGCTTGTGATCTCTCTAATCTCATTGGAAATTTTGGCTTTCCCCTTATCTTTCAAGTTTATACTTGAATGCACACATAATCACACTGTCCACATAGAAATCCAAGATGGTTAGCAATTAATATTAAGTTGAATAAGAGAGACTGAGATACCCAAAGGGCTTGGAAAATTACTGGAAAATTTGTCAGTTGCCCTGGTTTGGAAATATAGAATAAATTAGATGGAAAAGAATTCATGGACTCTTTGAAACAACTCCTGGTTTGCATTATGTTAATCAGAATAATAATCTTTTTTTTTGTCTAGGTTTAGGCATTATGCACATATTTACATTGAAAAATTGCTTAGGATAATGGATAATTATAGACAACCATTGTTTCCTCCTGGAATGAAAGTTGGATTTCCATATTCTAATTCTCCTAAATTCTCCCCTATTCTCTCACATCAGTACTCTTTCCAGATTTGGGACTGAAAACTAGGAATAAAACAAAATAACTTGTCTTATTATTAATACTTTGAAAATATAGAATAGATAGATAAAAGTTATTTGAATATTTGGCCATATAATAATTTTAATTACAATTTTTTTCATTCAGGTATCAATATTCATTATTATGATTAGCTGAGAATTAACTGCATAGTTGAAAGCAATCTTAGCCTATATGTTAAAGATGAATTATGTATAACTGTGTGTTCTCTTCTTCATCTCATGCACGTTCTTTCATAGATGTTGCTTGGGTCCATCTCCTTCTGATGCTAGCGTACATACACATTTCATTTTAAGAGTTTTCTTTATTTCAAGTCTCCAGGAAATTTATTGCACATGGTATTTCTTAGATGACAAGATTGTCACAGACAAGAACCCTTGACATTTAGTTTACTAAGGGTGCTAAGGAAGAAAGAGAGGACACAAAAAAGGAAGGAAGGAAGAAAAATCATTCCAATGTTCTTATGTTTCTGAATTTCCTTTCATACAGTCAAAATTCTCAATGTTTCATTCTTCCTATATTTTATACCAATTTTCTTGTAAAATTTAGCCATAACCATTTATCATAGACAACTTTCTCCTTAGAGTGAGTAGGGGGTTTCCATTCAACCATCTTGAAGCTTCTGACCAATTTTCTTCCTTTCACTACTAAAATGAACAAATAGAGAGTAAGGACGTAACTGATTTTTTTTTATATTTCATAGTTATACACATTTTTAATATATTGACAATGCTTATATCCCTACATTATGTTTATAAACACACTTGTAGTTATATGCCCTTTTAAAAATTGTTTTTCCAATATTTGAAGTATTTATTCTATATCCATATATTACAATTGTATATAAATTATTTCATGTTATCTAATTTTAAAATTTATGTATTTGTGTTTTAATTTAATTTAGATTTTTGAAATATTTTCATTGTAAAATGCAGTGTTTTTGATTGAGTCTTTACATTCCTTGGAAGAGACATCCACATTCAAAATAGAAAAGCAATGAAAGAATGGGTTGTTTGGGGCATGTTTTTTGCACATATGCACAGTATTGTAGCTGTCTCAATATTTACACACTGGTAAAAGTCTACTTGACTATTGCTGTCATCCATATTCTCTTGTTTCCCTGTATATTTTCGAGTTGCTAAACTCACCTATCAACACAAGTCTTCTTGATACTTGGCACTTTGTATTTTGTTACTGTTTCTCTGAACCAAACCAGTGATGGTAATATATCTTGACACCTATATTCAAAACTTATAGGAAAAAAAATTAAGATAGTTAAGTTGGGAACATTCATCCAATGCAATCTTTGTTGAGACCAAGATAGCAAAATATGAAAAGTTTGCTTTAGAAAGTCATTATAGTCTTATTTTTCCATATACTAATCTTTTGAGAAATCTACCTTCTGTTCCTAAATATTAAGTATACTGCTGTTTTGTATGTTCATTTATCTTTTCAAATTCAGGATATTCTTGCATCTTACATCATGTCAAGTCTTCAGGTTTTCACTTTCTGATGCTCTCACTCTGTCTGTACCCATTTTCTAACTCTTTTTTCTAATACCCAAACCAATGAAATTGTTAGAGCATTGATGGCCCCAATACCCCTGCCAAAGTAAGTTTTGTTCTGTACCCATATACTATAGTGAATGGATCGCCTTTCTCCCCTTACCTTTGAATCTATCATGAAGAGATTGTGTAGTAGAACATCACTAATAATTCTTTTTTTTGATTTCCTGACTATGTGCTACAAAAAAGGAAGGAAAAAAATTGAGATACTTAACAGAAAATGAAAAATCTGCTTTTAAAAGTATATTCATGCCCCCAGCATCACAAAACAAATGAAAATAAGTCATATACTTGGGCATTCATGTTCATGGTAGCCCTATTCACAGGAGCACAATAGCCAAAAGGTGGAACCAATCTAAGTGCCTGTCAGTGGTTGAAAGGACCAAAAAAATGTGGGTGATTCACATACACACTCACACACACACACACACACACACACAATTGGATGCTAAACATACTAAATGTCATTGAACTATATACTTTAAAATGGTTGATTCTATATTATGTATTTTTTTCAGTTTTTAATGAATGTAAAAATATGCTTACATATATATTTAGGGACCAACATTTGTAACAGACAAATATATAACTAGTCTGTGGAATTTTCTCTATAGTAGTATCCTTAATTTGTCTTTATTTAATAATACCTTGTATTTGTCTTCCTTTTTTCTTTTTTTTTTCCTCCCTTTGAATCCAGAGTATAAATTCAAAAAGAATGTAATAGCCTTCAGTTGCTCTGGGTTATGTTTTATTGGTTAATTAATACCTGCTTTAAGTGGTCGAAGGTATTTGAGTGTGCCTGAGTTGTGTATTAATGGAGTACTAAAACATGCCCTGACATATCTTAATGCCACCAAACAGTCTCACATTCAATAAGTGAAAAGTGATTAAAACTTAAATGTCTTACCACTGAAGTACTTTATTCAGATATGATTAAATTATTAATCATTTCTTCACTGATAATGATAAATCTTCATTCTGTCATTAGATATATTTTTTTTCTGGATCATTTAAGCTGTTGACCATTTTCTGGTTTCCTTACACTATATGTGCTCTGTTATTTTTCTTCTCTTCTTTTTTAAGTATCATCAAACATATGGAAGAAACATATGGTCAACTGGTAATGTTATAAAAGTCCTTGTAAAATTGGGTGAAAATGTTCACATAATGGGGTTTTAGAGCAGTTCTCTCACAGTCTACGAAGGAGAACACCAGTGTTGTTAGAATACAAAAATATAAAATCCATGTGTGAAATAAATCTAGTGCCTGTCTGGGTTCCACTTTTAGATCAAGAATTTGAAAATGCTAAGACATTTTTCACTCAATTACCTATGATTTTATGTTTCTATGAAAGTACAGTATTTCATGAACTATATGCCTGTGGATACTTCATAATGATTTTGGTTAACAACCATATTATAAAGTCCTTGAGGTCAGCAAAATAATATTGTATAGTGGGAACATTTCCAACATTGTGTCTGGAGTCTGTCTTTATAATTCAGTCAAAATACTTTATGACAAGCAAACTTCTCTCCCTAACCAAGTCATCAATTTTCCTTATTTATAAAATGGGATAACTCCCCAATTCAAGACTGTTGTAATTATTACATAAATGCAAATATAAAAAGCGATTACTATATTTCCCAATTCTTCACTTATTTTGTCACCCTAATCTGGCCTATCCCACTTGTCATACTTTAAGTTCAAATTTAAATATAATCACATTTTAAGAGAAAAATGAATAACTGGATTTTTAAAACACAGGATAACTCTAAATAATCTATAAATATTTTGCAGTGTGGCATTGTTGGGCCACTGGTGTTGAACAGGGCTTAAGAATAAACATTTGTAGGGTTTTGCACTCATAACCCCCAGAATAGATAAATGATGCAAACCTACTTTACTTCAGTAAACATAACTTGGGAGAAAAATAGATAAAAGTGAAAAAATACAAGCCTAATAGTATTTTGGACCTTAATGATATTTATAAATTTCACGTAAAAGAATAAATGATGTGCATATGTCTCAGATTCTATTATCAGACCTGTTTCCTTCTATCGATCACCTTGAGCTTATAGATGATTCCATTCAGCATTGATGGTTTTAAATACCTCTATATACAAATGACTGCCAAATTTCTTTCTGCTATTCTCAAGACTTTTATGTCCAGCTACCTACTTGATTTCTCAATGTGGATAAGTAATTGACATCTCAGAGTTAAATATGTTACAAGCTGAAATATGGACCCCTAGCCTCCTGCACAGTGTCTTTCATATCCGTAAGTGATAATACCATTCATTTCATTGTTAAATTCCAAAATATTAAAATCATTTTTGATTTCTCTATTGCTTTTCAATCCCTCACCCAATATATCAGCAGATGTGGTTGCTAGTTTTCAATTGTTTCTAGAATCTGACACCCTCTTACCAACACAATGTCATAATATCATGGTATTTCAGTAGGTTTCTGGTTTGTCTTAGGTTTCATGTCACCCCTTTAGCTTATATTTAGTCCCTTAATAGTTGAGTTAAATTATTCAGTTTATTTCCCAAAACTCCACATTGTAAATTTCCTCAAAAACCAAATAGTTCCTTGCTGCTTCTTGATCTTATCTCCTCTCTCCCTGGGAGAAGTGACTTACTGTACTTGAGCCATAGTGGACATCATCTGATTATTCTTCAAACACTACCTTATATTCCTATCCCATGAATTTTGCACACATTCTTTGGAAAGATCTTCCTTCTGATAAAACTTGAGAATAGTTTTATTCCTTCTCTTCTTTCATGTCTCAGCTTATATGTCCCATTCTTTAAAAGAAATTCCCTGATCATTTTACTAAAATAGTATCCCTTGAGTTTGTTGGTGAGGGTTAATATACTGTGTCAACTTGACTAGGTTATAGTGTTTATTTTACTGATCAAACACTAGTGTAATGAATGTTGTGAACTTGCAGTTAACATTTAAACTAGTAGATGTTGAGGAAAGCAGATTACCTTCCATACTGTGGAAGGATCTCACCTATTCAGTTAAAAGTCTTAAGAGAAAATAATGAATTGCCCCTAATTCTTCCCTGATTGTATTAGACTAACTGCAATATCAACTCCTGCCTTAATTTCCAGAGGTTGATCTTCATAGCAGATTTCACTTTTACCACCTCCACAATCACATGAACGTTATAAGTTAATTTCACAAAAATTTTTGTCTAATCAGATTTGATACATAATGTGTGATATAGTATATGGTATGTATGAACATACACACACACATACACTTACTACATTTTCTTTATTTTACAATTTGCAACAACATGGATGAACTTGGAGGATATCAAGTTAAGTAAAAGAAATGAAAAGTGACAAAGCTCTATGTTCTCACATGTGGAATCTAAGAAAATAAAGTTGAACTCATAGAAAGACTAGGATAGTGATTACCAGAAGTTGGGAAGTGAAGGAAATGGGGAGAAACAAACTTTCAGTCAATGGGAACAAACTTTCAGTTTATATTAGATCTGGGGATCTAATGTATAGCTTGTCAATTATAATTAATAATATTGTATTATTTATTCAAAATTTGTTAAGAGACTAGACCTTAAGTATTCTCACCACAAAGAAAAGAAATTGGCCCATGTATGGTGACAGATCTATTAAGTAACTTGATTATGCTAATCTTTTCGCCATATATACACATTAAATTTATACAATTTTGGTTATGTATACCTCAATAAAACTGGAAAATAAGTACATAATAAAATGATAATAAATTGCATGTGTAATAAAGCATGCATTTTTTTCCCCTTCCTAGTGCAAGCATTTAGGAAATAAAGTGAGTTTGTCTCACTTTTAGGCCTTGACCTTATTAGGGCTGATGTTTAGAAGGCCGCACAAGACTAACATCCCTGGCCAAATGTAAGAGAATATGTGGTAGAGGAGGAAAAACACGAATCTGGTTGCTAAATATGATTGTTCCTAGAGACCTTCAGCTTTGTCTCTCTTTCCCAGTTTGCAAATTCCTACATCCTCATCAGCCTCAGAATACACTCCCTGTTCTGAGAATTTCTTCCTTGACTCCCATGCATGTTTATCAAGTCCTAGGTGATTCACTCCAGGCGGTCATTATGGAAGACTTCAGCAATAGGCATTGAACATCGCAGCCAGTCTCCTTTAAGATATCTACATCAGTTTCAAATGAATGTGCACTTTCTTCATTCTTCTTGTAGCCTTCACATGGTTACGGGTAACTATTAGACCAAGAGTGAATAAAGCGGGTCAGAGTTAGCAAGTGTCTCTGTGTACATGTGCAAATGCACAGCCAACTCCCATTTCAGAGACGACTTTCCAGCTATATCGATGAGGAGAAACAATATCCTAAAATGAACAGAGTCTCAAAAAAATCCCCCTCGATCCACAATGAAGACAAAATTTGACATTGCTTTGCAGGCTGAATTCTATCTTGTTTACGATGACTTTCAGCCCAGTTCAGATATCTGATATACTGATACATAAATAATCAGAACCTTTTAATAGACCTTATTAAAAAAAAAAAAGCACAAAGACAACCTTATCTATTCAAATACCTATCCAAAGAAATGTTTGTAAATGATCTTTAATCCAGGAATTAAAGTATAGCATGCATATACTAGGTGAAAAAAATTTTGTTTTTTTTTTTTAAATCAGAGCATAAAAGCCCATACAAAAAAGTTCATTTGGGAGCAAAGAATTACAAGCTATTATATGGCCATGTAAGGACAACTGTGAAATGATTCTTAAGTGTCCAATTACCCTGGAGCCAACGGGGAGTGACCCTGTGAAACAGCTCGGAGGCCCCTGTTTTTCTATAAGTGCAAATTCCTTGGAGGCAGAGATGGGGGAACCAAGTTAGTTCTGTTTTTCACAAAGGTAGCCACATTAGTTTTTTATGAGAGAGTGACAGTTCTGGAAAGCTTTGTGCATGACTCAAAAATCTATGAGATAAAAGATAATTTTTATTTTATTAAAGTCAGTTCTGGAAGATAAAGATGAGAATTGGAGATCCTCTTACAATGATTGCATGCTTCCACATTTCCTGAGGTCTGCCGTCTTAATTTTGATCAAGCAAAGAATAAAAACTGTGGTTTTTAATAAAATGGTAGCTACCCAGACTACCTTTCCTTAAAGAAAAGCCTTTTTAGAGGCTATGAATCATCTCCTGACTTGTCCTATAAAGAGCAACTTGCAGGCTGAGTCGTAACTCTAGCAGCCTGACTGGATGCCTTAGGGAGGGTTTGGAAGTGTATTTGTCACAAGACTCCTAACTTATCCTGCAAAATATTAGAAAGGGTGGAAACAGGTGTTGAAAATAAAAGTTATTATCATATATGTTTATAAATTATTTGCTCTGTTTTCATGTATCATAATTTTTTTTTTACTTCAAACAAGTTTTTTATCTATTTGAGATGTAAATTTATTTTGGAGAGAAACATATGAACTATTCCTCTTCCTCTTAAAGTTCTTTCAAAATTTATGTGAGTCTATTTAGTTTGCTTTGCATCTTAGAGAAGCATATATATCATTAGTTTGTCTTTTTAAAGGGGTAATCAAGTGTTCCACTATCTATAATAATTGAACCCAAATACTATAATACTGATAAATTTCAATATGATATCAATTTGCTATTGTAAAGTGATTTGATGTGAAAAATTAAAAGAGAGAGGGCTAATTTCATTTTTTAATTGTGTTATTTTTAATTGCAGTGATGATGGGTTATATCACTGTGGATGATTCAGAGATATAGGTCCACACCTCTTCAGATGTATGTGACCGCCCCACACCCACCACCAAAGCTCCCATAATCCTCCACCATAGTTGGTTGGATACCTTCACCACTTTGCACACAACATGATAAATTTCTTCCAATGACAAATCATTGATTTTTCCACTCAACAGGTAGTTAGTGTCCATCTGTTCTTGGAAAATGGGATAGTAGACAACAAAATCACCCCAAAGCTAACACTGTATCCAATCCTTTCACTATAAGTCACTCAGTTGATAAGAGTTGATATGAATGTGAATATAGTCCTGTCCAGATTTCAGAGACTGTGTAGTATTATTTTTCTTTATTGTTAGCTATATTTCCTCTTAATAAATGGAAAACATTGAATTTTACAGGCTCAAAACTCGGAATTAAATACAGGTCTGTAATTTTTCTAATATTGTAATAGGTCACAGAAAAGTAATATAGTGATGTAGAGACGAGAGTGAAAACGGCTTATATCTATCACATTAACCCTCAAGGTTTATACACTATATTTTTTATAAGATGGAAATGGCTTTTGAATGATGTATACTGCTTGAATTATTGTTTCTTTTTATCTTTTATAACTACAAATTGGAAACTTATTTTCATAGTTCTGAATGAGACTGGAAAGAAACTTCAGATATTCTGGAGGTAATTGGAAATATTCAAAATGATTCCTTTTGCCACAATTTTAAAAAACATGGTGAATCTCAGTATTATTCAGAATAATATTCAAATGTATATATTATAAAATGATGATTTAAAAATGTTCATCCAATCAATTGTTTTGTCATGCTGAAATATATCATGCTTTATTAGGACAATGCAGATAGACAACCCGGAATCATGAAGGTGGAAGTGAAGACAATTTCCTTCTGCCTTAATAGCTTTAATTGCAGGATACAATACAGTACAGCTGCTCCTCTCTTCAAAGTTCCATTTCATTGTCTGTCTATAAGCTGTCATACCGTGCCTGCTGCCTGACTGTTATGTCACCCAGTTCTGTTCTACCTGAACAAATTTATGGCAATATGTGTTGAATATTCCTTTTCTTTGTTCAAAAGTATAATTCCCCATACATCACTGAGTTAGAAATAGCTTAGCTCATTGGTAAAAACTTTTTAATATGATTACTGTAATAAGTCCTCTACCTGTATAAATAAAAAGATGAGTAATGTTTAGAAATTACATTTTACTTGGAAACATTGAGATATATTTTATATTTCAAAAATCAATGTTTTTGTGGTGGTTTGAACAAGTTAGCGGATTCTATGTGCACATAACAATATAGAAAAGTCTTTACTTGAGAGCTATGTATGGCTCTTAAGTAATGGTAGCAAAATGAATTAAAACATCTCCCAAAAAAGTCAGATTTTGCCAGAAAAATATAGATGATTGATTGCAGTATGTTCTCTGATAGAATTCTTAAAATTATTTATGTTTCCATTAACTCACTTAGTACTTCTAATTGTGTTGCTTACTTCTTTATGTCTTTTAATGCATCATGAAGATTACCAATGTAGATAACTAGAAGTAAGCTCAGATTTACCATTTCTTGCATAAAATGATTTTCTGTGATATATAAACAGAATAGTTATTTTTCTATATTATTTTCTCTTTGCTAATCTGACAAAGGACAATTATTTAAATTATGAATAGAATAGTGAGTACTGAAACTATGTGTCATATAACTGTTTTGATTAATGTAGTGTTTTGGCACTAAGAACATTTTTAAAGTTTACGTAAAACAGTATTTGGCAATGTGTGTAATGTTAGCTGTACAACTGTGCACTTGTTAGAGCTCACTGTTTCTGTGGCAGAAAAAGAAAATGTGAATTTATAAGAAACATAAATAAGAGTTTGTTTAGAATCTAAGAGACAGAAAATGATGCAGAAAACAAAGGCCAGCACATAATGACTGTGAAGAACTATGAACCCTGTCAGACTAATAACTCTCATTTAAAAGTGCCAGTCCTGGTAGACTGAAATTTGGTTGGCATAATTTATCATCACTCCTGATTATTTTCTTCACTAAAGTCTTCATCAACAAGTTTAGAAAATACTGTTTAAGTTGTGAAAACAGTTTGGTTAGTGCATGTCTCCTTACTAACATAGGAATATGATGATAACCTTTATGTTAGGGCACCAGGGATAGTGTTATTTCTCATTTCATCATTCACCTGGAAGATCGAAAACCACACTTGTATTTGTTATATTTGCAGTTCACACTGAGCTTTATCTTTGCATGAGGTTAATAGACCAGGGATGGGGAATCAGGATAAATAATGACTTGGAAATAAGGAAAGAGGAAATTGGAGATAAGAATCAAATTTGAAAAAAAATAGCAGGATGAGAGAATTGAAAATAATTGTTGATAAACTAAATCAATGATTTTTCCTAGATTCTAACTAACTGCCTTAAGCAATCTGATATTTTGATCAGCTAATAAGCAGAATACAACTTGTAATTTGATATTTTGGCAAAATGGCAGCATACATGAGTTAGATTTTCTGGGAGAACCAGAAATTGAAATCAACAACTCTTAAAAAAGATGAAATCTCTCCTTTTGTGACATGATGGAGATTGAGGTGACTATGCTAAGCAAAATAAGTCAGCGTGTGAAGGACAAATAACACAGTTTCTTTCATATATGAAATAAAAATAATCAAAGCAAGTGAACTAACAAAACACAACAAAAGTATTTCATAGACTGTGTGAAAAGTTGTGGTTACCAGAGGGACAGGGGTATGGGAAGAAAGGGCAGAGGGGGTCAATTCGATAGCGTGATGGCACTGAGCCTTGGTGGTGTGGTGGGGTATATGTACAAATCTAGGTGTGAAGCTGTATTCACAAAATTGATATGGCATTATAAATCAATAGAAAATCAATAAAATGTTATTTGCAAAAGAGAAATAGAAGTCCTGCTATTGTATAGCGACTGTAGAGATTGGAAATTCCTATACATTCTAAAGGGTGAATTTCAGTTGATCAAAACGAAGCACATAGGCTTGCACTGAAACTTGTCATTGTTAACTTTAATAATTTCTGTCATTTTAGTTACCTCTGATTCCTTAAAGCCTTGAACATACTATCCCTAAAAATCTTCATCTTAATATCCCCTAAATGCACTAATGTGGCATCAAATAATAATGGAACTAATTAGAATTAGTTCAAATCCAAATTTGGCATTAATATTTATAGGACCATTGGAAAAATGCCTTCCCTAGTTGAGGTTTCCTTATTTGTAAAATAGACATTGTATATAAATTTTGGAATAATATTAAAAAAATAAAAGTAAATGTATTGTGCATTTCCTGAAACCATTTAGAGCTATTCAAAATGCCTCCTTTCATGATTCTTGTAGAAATGGAAATGTGTCCACTTTGACTAATGAAAAAATATTTTAAATATTTATTTAAGACCCATCAACTATGTGGGAGAAATATACATATCTATATGCTTTAATAATACTATAATAATCACTTATTTTATTACAAATGCAGTGATCCTAGAGTACTCTTGGATTGGCATTTATTTTTCTTATATGTCAACTTGAGGAAGCAAACCTATCCTACCGCCACTCCAAAAAACTTTACATTATTTCTCAAAACATTCTGGAAAGTTGCAAATAAAAAACAAACATTCTAGAAATTCATTAGAAAGCAAAACAGACTTATTTTTTTCCAAAATGTACAGTTTATCTGAATACTCTCCATGACTTCATTTTTAATGCACAGCTCTGATTTTAGCAAGTCACATGTGAGTCAGTTGCGAGTATCTGATTCTGGTCACATTAGTCCTAGGTGGATTATTCTCCCATCAGGCCAAATGATACTGTTCTAAACAATGGAATCAGGGCCTCCCCGGTGGCGCAGCGCTTGAGCGCTGGGTTGCGAAGCTGCCCGCAGCCTCTGCAGTGCCGGTTCAATCCCCGGCTGCTTCCCGGCCACTGGAGGAGGGTCCCACATGGCGCGCAGACCTCTCCTGCCACCCGCTGCTCCCCTCAGCAGTGTACTTCGGTCCTTCTGCCTGCTCTGCTCCCCGCTCTGGCTCTGGTGAATTCTCTCACCCTCCCGCACTTCTGACTGTACCTTGTGCATGTATAAACAAATAAATAAATAAATAAAAATACCTCTATAAAAAAAAAAAAAAAAAAACAATGGAATTGGGTGATTTGAATCTGATCAAGCATTAGTTTTTCTGTTAAGTTTCATATCCAAGCCATATGAAATGGTCGGTAGGATTTTTGTTTTGTTTCTATCTCAACGAGGTTGGTATCAGGAAGTCACCTTTGTTGTTCTTAGGAGGAAATTGCCTTTGCAGAGGAAGAGTAGCTTCATTCAAAAAAGAGGGGGTGCACTAAAGGGGTGTCATCTTAGGGGGCCTGTTGGAAGAGTTGGTTTTCAGTGGTTGATAGCTTTGAAAAATGAGATTCAATCATACCAATAAAGTTTCAAGGGTTTGCAGAAAAAATTCTACACACTCCTGATGGAGTGGAGCCAGAAATGAGAAAGAGGCTGAAATTCAATGGACACCAGACCTAGTTCTGTCAGTGCTCCAGGACAGCAGCTTGACTTTGGATGATAACTGCTTATGGGTCCCAAATATGCACTAAAATGCAGCATTGGATCTCAAAGTAAGAGGACACATTAGCTAGACTTTACTGAGGAAAGGAGCCCATCTTATGTAATGGGAGATGGTAGCAAGTTCACATAGTAATTGGGTGAATTAAGAGCAGTGGGTATAAAATAGAACAAGGATATTCAGTCTAATGTAGGAGGCAACAGTTTCTGATAGCAGCCACTTTCCAGCAATAGAATGCACACTTCGTGGATTAAGCACCCATCACATAAACTATCTGCCATGAATATTTGTCTGGATTTCAGATTCATTTTCATCAAGTATTTTTTCAGTGTCAAATGTATGCTACCCCTTGTTCTAAGTGCTAAGATTGCAGCTATAAACAAAGCAAAATACTATCAAAATAAATATTATATTCCAGAATGAGAAGGTGAAAAGCAAAATATACACAAATATATAATGTAGTTCAAGTTAGAAATAATATTTTAAGGGAAAATAAAGCCTGATACAAGATTTCAAAGTCATGGTACTGCCTTTAGAAAGATGATCATCTACAAATGTAAGTTAATATACTGCACCCACCAACAAGGCACAAATAATCCTCTACCAAAGTCCTATGGGGCCTCCTCTCCTCTAGGGTTTGGTTTGGTTTGATTTATTCAGAAAACAATCTAAGTACCTATTGGCAGATGATTGGATAAAGAGGATGTCTATATGTATACATGATGGAGTACTACTCGGCTACGTAAAAGATAAAATCCTGCCATTTGTCTAAGTGGATCTAGAGGGTATTTTGCTTAGTGAAAAAAGTTAGATGGAGAAAGACAAAAACCACATGATTTTACTCATATGTAGTATATAGAGAAAGCAAATTATTGAGCTAAATAAAACAAACATAAACTTTAGACTTGACGACCAATCTGTGGCTACTAGAGGAGGAGGAATGGAGTGGGTGAATTAGATAAAAGGAGTCAATTATATGGTAAAAAATAAAATTGGACTTTTACTGCTGAACTTAATATAATATCTATGCATATAAATTGTTTTAATGATGCATGCCTCAAGCATATAATGTTATAATGCAGTTTGCATCATATGTTATAAATTTAAAAATCAAATGAAAAATATAGGATACCTTTCAGTAAGATTATGTGTTTAACTAGGCAATATTAGAAACATGATTTCTTAGGTACATGATTTTATATATGTGTGTGTAGATACACAAATATGTATATATGAATGCATACATGTATATATATATGCACATACATGTATGTGTGTATATGTAAATACATGTTATAAATTATATGATTTTTTCAATTTATAATAGACTAGTCACACAATGTAACTGGCAAGTGCAGCATATTATTGATGTGCATGTGTGTCTATAAATTGTAAATATATATAAGTATATATATATATATATATATATACATATACTTAGGTGTTTTTATCTGTGTGTCCATGTATGTGCAAGAGTACATAGAGAATGCATTTGCCCATTGGGTGAATCCTACTTCAGTTTTTCTTTTTTTTTTTAAATTTATTTATACAAGCACTGGGTACAGTCAGAAGCGCGGGAGGGTGAGAGAATTCACCAGAGTTGGGAACAGAACAGGCAGACTGACGAAATACACTGCTGAGGGGAGCAGCGGGCATGGCAGGAGAGGTCTGTCGTGCCACGTGGGACCCTCGCCGGCAGCCAGGGATCCAATCGGCACTGCAGAGGCTGCGGGCAGTTTCGCCGCCCAGTGATCAACCACTGCGCCACAAGGGGAGCCCCGAATCTTACTTCATTTTAATGATACAGTTGCCTTTATAGGTGTTGGAGGGGGACTTAGAAATAACAAAGGGGAAAGAGAAAAATAAATGACAATTAAGTGCTTTCTGTGGTCCTGCACTGAGCCAGCTACTTCATACATGACATCTTGATTAATCATCACAATAGCCTTAATTGGTCAGTATTTCTCTCTTCAGAGAGGATAAGATACTCTTTTGGGTCACATACATGGCAAGTGGTAGAAGATTCCTGTGCAAATCTAATTTACGGCAAATAAAAGTAGCTAAGACTACAATGACATTTACTATTTCTAAGTATTTCACATATATTCATTTGTTCTATCACCACAGTGAATAATGGGGTTTATACCGTTATTGCTGTTTTGGAATTGGAAAAGTGAAGGTCCTAAAAAGCTTAAGTTAATTGCTAAAGTATACAAGCTGGAGTGACATATCCTGGAAACAGTCCTAGTCTATACTTAAAACCTCTGCTTTATACTGCTCTCCAAAGTGGGCCATACTTGGTGCAAAAGCATTCACAATCACGTATCTTACCAAACTATAAACCAAGTATTAGAACAGGCTAATGCCTAAATAAGTTTATAAAATCTACATGTATGTTGGTCTGCTAATATGAAAAATATGCTAATTTTTTGCCTGAAATGGAAAATAGTTTTATGAGAGAGATAAGAATGGATCATGTTCCTATCTTGCATCTCAGTTTACATTAAAATAATCTTTTAAAACTAAATTTCATAGTTACTGTCATTTTGGAAATTCTTGATGTTAATCTTTATCATTGCAAAGAGAAGTACCCCCTCCCCATTTTTTTATGTTCTTGATCACTCCTGGGGTATTTTTTTTCTATATTTGGAAAATAAGCATTGGCATAAGGTTTAGAATACCGAAAAGTGTAATTTATAGCTCTGTGTCAGTTAGCTATTGCAATATAGGCTTCTTTGACAGGCTCAGAAAGAATAATGGTACATAAAGGAATTTTGAGGAAGGCAGTCCACAGGAGGTGCCGAGGTCCTAACATATCTAGAAGGACCCAGTATTTTCTGTATTTCTGCTCCAAGAGTTCCACTTGGGTTAACTCACAATTTCTGCACTCCAGAAAGAAAAAAAAAAAAAAGAAAAAGGTATAGAAGTCAAAATAAGTGCTCTCCACACCTGAGTTAGGTATTCTTAAGAAAACTTCCTAGAAGTTCCAGAGAACATTTTCATTCATATATTATTGGCCAGAAACTAGTCACATGGCAGCAACTAGCTTCAAGGTGCGTTAGGAAATGTAGCCTTTGATCTGAGATCATATCATGGTTTTGCATCTTCAATTTTATTATTGTTAAAATATATATTCTAAAGTTATGGGGTCAGTTTCCCCTCTTACCTATTATTTTTTAAATAAATAGTATTTATGTCATCATGTTCTCTTTGAATTCAAAAAGATCAAATTATCTCATAAAGTAAAAAGAAAAATCTCTAATACATTTGGCAGAATAAGCACTTACTAAGCACTTATTTATAAGCTAAATTTAGTGCAGGATCAAAGAGGAATAACAGTTTATCCTTCTCTCAAAAATCTACAATTTGATGGAGAAAGACATGTAAAGCTGTCATAGTAAACAAAGTAAAATATTTTTAAGCAGAGATAGCTAGCCAAAGAAAAAATACCTGACTTGTAAATCAGGAGTCAGCATAGGAATAGATTAGGAAAACTCCTTAGAGGGCATGAAATTTGATTTGGACTCAGAAAGTTTGCATAGGATTTCACTGTAACTCAAGGAAAGAACAATCCACAACAGAAGTAATATATTTCCAAAACTCTCTTACATCCATTTATGTTCAGCATATGGCAATAGTTTGGTGCTTGAATATGTGACATGCATTTATCATCAGAAATCCAAGGACCTAGATAAGGGTTATCAAACTACCACCCATTGCCAAGGCTAACTTGTGGTATGTTTTTGGTAAGTAAAGTCTTATTGGAACCCAGTCATACTCACTATGTATTGCGTATAGCAGCTTTCATACAACAACAGACGTAAGTGATTGGCAGAAAGGGTATTGTTACAGGGCAACCCCGGTATGAAACGGATTGTCTGACCTGTCAATTGATTGTCCTCCACCACCTGCTTAAAAAGGACGTATAATAATACTCAACTGCAGGCACACACAAAAAATTTAATAAAGGGTTTATTTACAAAAGAAGGGGAAATGAAGAAATGAATAACTCAGGGAGAAAAGAGATAAATTCACGAATGTATCCTACCAGTTCTACTGAGCTGAAATCCCCAATAGCATCCTGAAAACTGGCAAAAAAAACAGTAGACCCCCAAAGCCCACATGTCTGGTTATATACCAAACCTGGCTGCTTAATTCTACCCTCAGTTCCCAGCAGCCCTCCCTTCGGTGATGATGACATTATGGGGTTTGTAGTCCTTATTGTCTTGGATCTCTTTGGTTTAGGGTGAGGGTGGGGTCCATAAAACCTATTTATGGAGTTTTTTGAGGACATCCTTTCCCCCTAACAGTGTGTGTGACCTGCAAAGACAAAAATACTTCCAACTGACTGTTTGTGGAAAAGTTGGCAGATTCCTGATCAAGATTATAGACTTTTGCATAGGTATAAAAGATGATCTGATTATTTCAAGAATGTGGAATGCCAAACCTTCCCCAAGCTCTTTGGCAGCAGCTACAAAGCAGAACAAGGTGGAAGGTTAAAGGTGAATATACTACTGTCAGGGGACAAGTTTGATAGGGGAGCATGGCATCTTGAAAGTAGCAGCCACCTTGTAGGCTGTGTGAAAATCCCAAATGTCCCAGATATTTTCTTTCTCACTTTAATGTACTAGGCATTGTACATGTTATGATATGAGAAGCAGCCACAGTGACAAACATGGACTTTAAAACCTTGTAAGGGCATATAAAAGAAAGAAAAATATAGAAGGAAAAGAAAGTGATTTGTAAAGTATGCGTTTCCATTCGAGATTAATTTATTCCCCTTCAGTTTCTGACTTAGAGTTTAGTACCTTTGATCTGGATGAGTCCTTCCCTTTTCCCAGTGTTCCAATATATTGACAAGATCAGTGCAATTTGAATCCAGGAGGACTTACATAGCCAAAATAAGTAGGTCAGTCCGAAAGCAAAGGAACAGACTCAGAGCAGCGATTCTAATAGGAATCCTTTATTCCTCTGTAATCATAATATAAATACATCTTTAGTCCTTGCCAAGTCACAATACAGAGAAACTAGAAATGTTTGTTTCCCTGTTTCTAAGTTTGTTCTCAACTCTCAATTAACTGAATCAATGATCGCCAGCACATCAGAAGGATCTATGTTAATAAATGTTAATATAATGATATGTTGGCTGAAGTAGTATAAAAGATATTGGGCTGAGAAACAGGGTGATTACATTTACTGAGTCTTAAGTTAAAAGAATCTTGAAAGTCATGAAGTTCAGCTTCGCATTTTACTGTGGACGAAACCCACATCCAGATTGATAATGCGACCTAGATATTAGTCCAGGTCGATTCTAAGCTGGGACCTTGGGGATTCATTGTCCTCAACCCCTCCTTTGTCCATGGAAACCTCACATAAATCAAACAATTCCAATAAACTTCTGCGTTATAGGATATTAGCGGCCTAAAGCTTTAAAAGAAATAACAAACCCTATTGCATTTTAAGAGGTATTTTTTTTTTCTGAGTTTTAGCTTCAGGATTCATTCACGTTAAAACCTTTCTGATCTGAACTTGAACTACACTATCTCTCTAATTAAGTGAGCCCCCCCGCCCCCCACCACATTAGAGAAAAAATTGTACTCTGTCTTTTTTTTCTTCTCAGTAAACAAGAGCAGGGGGATGTAATTCTCTAAAAACAGACTTGTCTGAATCCATATTAGAAAATTTTCACTTACCAACTCTGTCTTTTGTTTAAGATAAATTTCTCAGACAGTGTGTCTCAGCTTCCTCATAAGAAAAATTAAAATAATAATACCTACATACCTGGGCATTTTTTTGAGGATATAATAAAGTGTTCATAGACAAACATCTTACTCAGCACATAATAAATGTGGGAGAAATGGTATCATCATGTATCAATTTTCCCCCTTGCTTTCTGTGTTTGAATTTCCCTTTTGACATTGAACTTTCAAAACCTCCATCTTTCAATTAAACAACAGCAACAAAAATCCAATTTTATAAGTTTCCATTACTTTATAGTTATTACAAATATTATCCAACTCATTTTTATTATAGTCTAGGAAAAATAATCAACTATTATAAGCCACTTGGCAATATGCACTTTCTTCTTTGCTTATCTGAATGTGGCTGTTTTAACTAAAATGATCAGTTCAGTATATTAAAAGAGAAACCAACTTAATTTTCTTTTTTCTTTGTTTTTTTTGATAACTCTATTTAAAAATTCCTCATCTGAATTAAAGACCTCGACCAGTTTTGTCCTAATGCAGGCATAGCTCTAAGAGCAATATTTTACATTGTGGGTTATATAGAAGAAAATGTTTTTCACACTGTATTCTGTGTTTATGGGTCTCTCTTACCCTCAACAGTTGGTGTGTGCCCAGGGTATGTAAAATCATTTCAGTATTGGCCCAAGTACAACACAGAGTAATTAGAGAAGTAAATCTATTCCCTCCAACTCGTTGTGTGTATTCAAGAGCCAAATGGAATTTTCCTTGTAATTACCTAATGTTTGGGGATTATTCACATTACTGTTTATTTCCTAACTCCAACTGTTGACCATGTGTCTGTCTATCACTTTCTGCTTCTCTTCTATCTAATAAGATATAGCTGACAGTGAAGGAAAATCCGGCAATATTTGCAAAAATTAAATGTATAGGAAAAATGAAGCACTGCATTTAAAACTATAAGTTTTAACTATAAATGCAGATAAGTCCCTTTCCTCTTCATAATAGAATTCTAAATATCTGATGAGCACTCAATGTTCACAAGCACAGGAGTAACAAGGGAAAAGTCATTCCGATACCAACAACCCCAGAAAACCTATATAATTGGACAATTTCCTTTCATGGTATATTGAACTAAGGGTCTACTGAATGCCCTATTTCCATGCTGGGGCAATTCATTTACCCATATGATACCCACAATACTATTTATTAGCATAAGTAACACTGTATTGAATTACAAGAATTTTCAAAGGATGCCTTTCTCTTGCTCTGAATCTCTGTCTTCACTTTTAATTATTATGCAAACTAAATTGAATGACTTTCAATATGGTCTGGAAAGCAAATTCCCATTCCTTTCCTCTCTTAGAAGATAGAAGTGAATCTAAATAGCCAATTATCAGGTTTTTGTTTTGTTCTTGGTTTCTTTTATGTAATCATATGTCTTTTAAAGATATGTTATTATTCTAGATCTAATTTACAGGTTATATTACCAATGCAATTATTTTGTTTGTTTTACTTTATAGTGAACCCGGTCCAATCACCCTAAATATGTCTAATCTCTACAGAGGTCTGGGAGATTATAATACACCAATTGTACTATAATTGCATTCTGGTTGTATGTGTGTGTGAGTGTGTGTGTGTATGTGTGAGATAATCTAAAGAAGACTAAATAATCAGTTTATATCTACAAATGATTTTTGATAACTATCAGTTGCTTATTGCATAAAAGTCAGACTTTTAAGCCATTTTCCTATTTTATCTTCAATTTTATCAATTTTTCCTCAGTAAACACTCCTTAATTTTTCTTTGTCTCCATTTCCCTTTGTTTCTTTAGGGAATATCCTACAAAGGCACCTGGTGCTGGAGAGATTAAGTGGCTAGTTTAAGATGCCATTAAGAGGGTGTATCAGTCTTTACCATGTTCAGTTGCATCTCCAGCTTGTGTGGTCTAATCTCACCTGTCTCTCTAGATCATGGTCACTGTGGCGTCCATTCTCAAACATACTATCCATTCCTGAGTGGTTTCCACATTCTCATCTCACCTTGCCCTACCTTCTGTCCTCTGTGCTGTCTCTACATTGCTTATCTTTAAATCTGTGTCTTGGTAATAGGAAGAATGTTCCTAACACAGTGATAAATAAGCTTAGTGAGAAATTCTGGCAATGTTAAACTAAAAATGCTACTGTTATCAGTAAAGAAGCTGGAAACATAAGATAGAGGATAACAATGATCACATTTATTAAGGGGGGAAAAAACAGGAAAATAGTGAAAAAGAAATCTAATCAGCATTAGAATTGTTTACCAGGAAGGAGCAATCTGATAATCACTGACTCCATGCCTGTGAATGAAAATGGAAAGAAAATTGTTAGCAAATGTGTGGTATATGTGTGTGTTTGCAGCTTTACATAACACAACAACAACAAAATCTGGAAAAAAAGCTGAAGAAAATTCAACATTATGTCCAGGTTCTAAGTCTTACTGGTAGATTTTAGTTAAAAAAAAAAAAAAAAAACAAATACTGCAAAGAAATTTCAGAAAATGGTCAGAGGAATGACAGTAGAAACCTTGGGTTGTGTATTAGCCCTCTTTATGTTTATTTTGATTTGGCTGCAGGAGAGGATGAGAATGTACATACATTATAAAAACAGAGTGTGCAAAGTACCCTGCAATTGGAAACATATACTTAAGGCAGTGATACAATTACTTTTCAAAGGAAACACAGATTAAATGTCATGGAAACTACCCTAATGCTGTAAAAGGGGTGTTGCTGAAATGACAAATAACTTTCCAAGGCAGGTATTTGACATATGCCCCTTGGGTCACTGGAAACTACATATATTGACAAAGTAGAAACTCTGTTATAGATAATAAATGATTTAAGGTGAGGATAACAATTTTTAAGTATATAGATACTTGTCGTAATGATTTGGGTTAACCTACAAATACCTATAATTTAGAGATTATGGGACACTTTTCAATGGAATGAAATGATTCCAGTTAGGTCTGTCATTTATTTAAGATGAGTGGATTTTTCTTATCCTCATGCTAGTTTACTTGGTTTATGATCCGTTAAAATAATGTGTGTATTGAAAATTGTAGGCTGTCACCCAATTGTTTTCATTATTTATGAGACATCATTTGCCTCAGTTTTAAAATGGCAATGCTTTAAAATATATCAGGCTTTCCAGCAGCAGGTTTTCTGGAAAATCTATGAGCTGCTTATTTCTAACAAATTTGTAAAATCAGATAAATCAAGAACTTGATTTACTAGTATTCAGTTCTGCAGTTCAATTCAGTTAGGGAAGCATGTAAATGGTTTTATAGTGAGAAAAGTAAGGGAATTTGAAAGGAAAAAATGAGATTGAAAGACAAAGAGAGATACTGAGGTGTAAATAAGAACTATTATTTTTGTTCCTCAAGACTTTCCCTGCAAGACTATCAACCCTTTAAGGGAAGCAAAATTATCTACTTTTTTTTTTTTTGCCCAGTTCTAGCACATAGAAGGCATTCAATAAGTGAGTGGAAGATGAAGAAGAGAGTGAGAGTGAGAAAAAAATAGAAATACTTGAAATGGTCATTGCTAAAAAAATAATAATTTTTATATAAAAGGTGAAGGAGGTTCTTCGTGGCATCATTTGTCAAATCTATCTCTACTAAATAGTTCATAAAACACATTTCTTAAAAACTCCCACAATATAAATTTATGACTGACAGTGTAATGAATGAGCTCTTTAAAAGTGGATTACCTTAGACTTCGAGAAAAAAAAGTAAGCATTATTTGAAATAAAGATGTATTTTCCATATAATTCATCTTTTTTTCTTTCTTTTTTATAAACTGAAAAAATCATTTTATTTCAGAATCCCAATGTTTTCTCACTTCCAATGTTTTCTCAAGTGATGTGGGCAAATAATGCTGCTGTATTTTGAATACACTAAAAAATAGGGGAGCTTAATTTCTCTTATCTCTTCTAGACAGACTGTAATTAGAATTAGCCAGGGTTTTACTTAATTTTGCAGGAGTTCTTGTGTACCGCCTTCATATCCTTAGTATAATTAACATTGTATCACTCCCATTAGTGTTTTTAAGCACTTAAATTGTGCCATAATGGTCACAGCTAAAGTTGCCATTAAAGGGCAATTGCTATTTATTATGGTCATAAAGTAGACACTTTACCACAAAAAAAAAAAAAATATATATATATATATATATATATATATATATATATATATATATATTAGGGGTCCATTTAGGAAGCAGGAATAGACAGCACCATTAGTTATGGCACCCTTGGGCTGAAGGGGCTGCCTCAAATTGATCCTGTTCTGTTCAGTAGGCATTGGGGAAATCTAAAAACAGAAGACAAATCATTGCTTTTTTTTTTAAGCAAAGTTTAGATTAGCTGAATTCCCTTATATACCCACAAAATGTCATTGTTAAGACAAACCTACAAGATGATCAAGTCCAGCGATCTTATTTTATGCAAGAGAAAATTGAGACAAGAATTTAGGTGTCAATCTCAAGGTTACAAAAGCATTAGTGGACCTGGGGTTAGAAGTTAAATCACAAGATGTGGATTTCTCATGCCCATTTCACCAGGCATTACTGAATTAATTTACCATTAGATTTTCTTTTCTTTTGTTTCCAGCAAATGATTGACACCCCTTAGATTAATCTTAGTTTTGTTGACTAGCAAGGTATATGGAATTTCATTTATAAGACACTTCAGCTGATTTCAGAGTCAGCCATGTAATGTAGCTATTAAATAAGATTTGTTTTCACAAATTTGTTGATTGATATACATTTTCTTGTTTCCTTTTGTTTTCAAAATCCCTTTTATTAGAAGCCACTGAATTATCCTGTCATTGTTCTTTATCATTATGAAGTAAAGAGCCTTACAAAACTTAAGTTTTCCTACTAATCATATATTCAGCTCGCTGTTTCCTTGCTATAGGTTAATTTTCTTTTCCAGCCCAGGTGAGTGGAAGATATATTTTATTCAGTTAAATTGTTGGAATTCAACACAAACCATTTATAGGCATAAACAATTATCACTGAAATGAGAACAATTTAGTGGTCTTGCATGATTAATGTCCTACATAAATTCTTTATGACATTGAATTGAAAGATGATGTTATGAATGTATAATAGGAAGTTAACAGAATGTGTCACCCTTTGATTAGTTTCTGAGGAGACAGGCCTTGCAATCAGTGATTTTGTAATGGTCAGGGCCTATAAAACTACCATATTTGTTCCTTGTAAATTAAAATTTAGAAGCCATGATGATGTATGTCTTTAGACCAGCTGGGGAAAAGTGCCTGGAAGAGGAGATTGCTTCACATGTTTTCTTCTGATAAATTTCAACTGCATGTGTGTGGGGTTGTATTTTTCTCTTTAATGTCATCATTACTTTGGAAAGCCTAAAAGCAAAATTTATAAATTTCTCTTTTGTAATTATCTATATTTTGGGGTGGGGGAGCTTAAAAAAATTCTGTTTTGAAATGGAACTATAGAATTGAAATGGAACTATAGATTGAAACCTCCATTAAAAAAAAAATCAGAGTTGCAAATGATCTTGTAGAATACCTTACACAACTTTTACTTACAAATGAGTCATTATAAAACAAAGAGGAAAATATATTATCCCTTGGTAGTAACATTGGAAGTAACATCTGAATGTATTTATATGTTTCATCTTGCAGAGTTGCTATTTTATTCTTTTCCATCCTCTGCTTCCTAGTGATCCCAAACAGGACTTTTTTCATATTATTGATTGATTCCTTCATTAAATCAACACATGCTTTTTTGGGTACCACTGTTCTACACATTAGGGAAAAAGGAATGAACAAATGAGATGAAAATGCATGCTATTCTGACACATTTTAGAGGTAGGGGATTATTTATTAGAAAGCAAAATATATAGCATATACATAATGACAAATATTATGTAGAAAATCAAGCCGACCAGAAGGATTGATGGGAATTATAATTTTAAATAAGATGGCTAGGAAAGAATTTACAAGGCCTTTAGCAATGATAGACAGTGAGAGAATCACAGTAAAATCTTCGGGAAGAAATTTTAGTTAGAACAATGACCTGTCTTCCAGTCTTGAGGCAAGTGTGTGTCTGCTGGTTTTGGGAAATATTTTGTCTAGGTAGACTACAGAATAAGAAGAGGATAGAGATGAAATGGGGCTTGAAATGCAGAATCTTAAAGACTTATGACTAGCCTAAATGAAATAAATTCCATTTCTAATGAGATAATAATGTGTTTAGTCTTAACTTATCCAACAGATATTTAATGACCTCCTAGGTTTCAGGCATTCAGTCACTAGAGATATGTTATTAAACTTAAGACTTCAACATTTTACTCTGAGAAAAACAGGGTGCATCTTGAGCCGAGGAGTGACCTAAAGTGATTTACCTTTTACAGAAGCCATATGGGTGATGTTTGGCATGGGATGCCCTGTAGCAGGGCAGTAGGGGATCCCAGTTAGAAACAATTGCTAAAACCCTGAAAATTATGATGGTGATTTGGACCAAGTAAAATTGAAAGTGGTAGAAAGGGTCCAGATATTGAATAGCTTGAAGCAGAGATGATAGACAGTTCTGCTTGTATTCAGGCAGATACTGCAACATCTCGATTTCCCATGCTGTGTTTGGATCATAGGCAACTGTAAATACCATTAAAGGGCACACTTTCAGCTTGATTCTGTACCTGTGCATCTATAATTCTTTGGTCTTCTTTACCACTTCCCAAAGTCCCACATAAATTCCTGCTTTTTAATTTTTTTTGTTTATTTTTTATTTTATATATTTTTATATCATTTTTCATTTTTTGCACAATGTATGCATTTTCATCTTGGTTATAGTCCCCATACAATTCCCACCCCCCCTTATTTGGACCCTAATCCCGCCTCCTCTCCCCCACCCGGTAGTGTCTCTGGTTTATAGTTGCTTGTTGATTTTGAATTTTATTTTGTTATAATTAGTCTTTTTCCTGGTCCCTTATTTAGGTTTTCTAGATTCCTGCTATGAGTGAGACCATCCAGTATTTTTCTTTTTCTTTCTGGCTTATCTTGCCGCGCATGATTTCTTCCAGCTCCATCCATGTTGCTGCAAATGGCATGAGTTTATCTTTTTTGATTGCTGTGTAATAGTCCATTGCATGTATGTACCACATCTTTAAAAACTCATCACCCAAAGCAGTGATAGCAAAGGCAAAGATAAACAGCTGGGACTACATCAAATTAAATTCTTGCTTTTAAATGTCTTGCTTTCTTCCCTACTTCCCTAGTCTATGATCAACCTCCATAAAATTTAGAAATCTGAAAATCTCTTTCCCACTCAAGGACATTGCTCTTGCACATGAAAATGACCCTTAGTTTCAGTATACAGAGAGCCCTATTTTAAAAAGTAAAGCTCACTTCAACCTCCTTTTTCCTAGGTTCTACCCACCTTCCCTCTAATTCAATGAATGTGCAAGCTTCAAAGGGTGGAAAGCTTGGAAAAATGATAATTGTTAAATATTCAACGAACAATAGATACTATTTCAAAATAACATTCTGCTGCAAGAATAAAATAAAAGACTGGCCTGAGGTATTTTTGTTTTTGTTTCTGAGGTGTTTTTTTTAAAGTCCATTTATTTTCCCTCTTTATATTCAGTCCCCTTTATGGGTCCCACCTGTCCTACCAGGTGCTTCTTTGTTCCCCTTCCTTACACACCCCACAATTATGCTCTAGTTTTACTTCATTAAGAAACCTATAATTTCTGGGCCTCCCTCGTGGTGCAATGGATTAAGTCTCAGCACTATGAAGCTATTGGAAGCCACTGCAGCACGAGTTCAATCCCCAACCAGGGAGGTGACCCACGTGGAGAAGCAGATGTCTCCTGTCTTGCCTGCTGCTCCCCTCATCAGTATCTTTCAGTAGATATGTCTGTTCTGTTCCCCGCTCTATCTCTGGTGAATCCTCTCACCCCCCTTCTTTCCTTTAAAAAGGAAAGAAAGAAGCTTATAACTTCAGTTGTACTAAGGTACAAACAATTGCTGAAATATAAAGTTTTGCTTTCCAATAGAATTTTGTTCTTTTTAGTAAATAAAGTGATGAAACAGAAATTTTTGTAAATATGAAACTCTTTGTTTTTTTGCTCTGCTTTGGACAAAAATAATTAGGTCTATATCTAGAGCTTCTCAAACTTGAGACATTATAAAATACAAAAATAATAAATTTTGCATGTATTAAAATTTAAAATGAAAACATATCTATCTATATATCTATATCTATATCTATATCTATTGCATTCAATAATTGAGCCAAATGTACTTCTAACCTGTGATGGGTGCTTTAGATTAAGCTTCTAGTAACAGCATCCTTACTTTCTCTGACTAAGGATGTGTTAATAAGAGACTTTAATCTCGTTTGACTTTTTCTTCTTTAAGTTCTTCTTTTTCTTCTTTTGGTGTCCTCTGCTATTCTTATATGAGGCCAAACTCTTTAGAAAATATAAATATGAAAACATTAATATTTCCGCAGTATATTTTTCAATACACTAATTTGTAATATGATTTTGTTTTAAAATGACACAAAAGTTACATCATGAAAAAGATAAAACAGCTGCCTTATACCTTTTCTTAACTTTTCCCTCTCTTTTGATATTGTGTGTAGTGTGTGTATATGTATATGTGTGTGTGTGTATGTGGTATGGAGAGATTGCTGTTTATCTTTGGCATTCTAAGCACACAATTATTCTATCCACTGAGTGATTCAGCAGTGGTCTAATGAAGTTGTTGCATGACCATCAGGTCATGCATAAAAGGACCAAATTAGTCTTAAATTTTGAATCTTAAACTTCTTAAGGTTTATTTTAATAGTAAGTATTAAAGTCACCATTTGCTGAATGCATATCACACACTAGAATGTGTAGAACATTTTACCCCCATTATCATATTTAATTCTCTCAACTCCCAAGGTCATGTATCTATTAAAAGCTTGGGCAGGAATTAAACTCATTTCCCTCTAACCCTAAAACCCAAGGTCTAAGCAAATAAAGACCATTGCTTCTTTCTAACACACTGTCTTTGCTGCTCTAGCTTACACCATACCTGGCTTTGTCCCACGACCTCACTTTCCCAACTCAGCCTTCATTTTGTTCTCTTCTCAGCAACCAGTTTCTCTGCCTCATAGCCAAGTTCTTAATTTCTTCTTTGGGTGAAGAGTCATTACCAGATTTTTAATCAGTTGAAAATAAATATTTACAAAGCACAACACTGTGCTCCCGTGTGCGGATGACATGTCTCCCCAGCAGCCTTAGACACACTGACTCTTTCTCAGCACACGCTGTCTTGTAGGCTGCTGTTTCAGTCAATTCAGATTACTACACCAACATGCATGAAATGGGTCTCTTATCAACAACACGAGTTTGTTTTTACTGGTTATAGTTTTGCTCACAGTTCTGGAGGCTAGAGTTCTCTGAGATCGTGATGCCAGCATGGTTGGGTTCTGGTAAGAACCTTCTCTGAGGCTGCAGATGACTGAGATCTTACATCTTCACATGGCTGGAGAGGAAGGAGGTATCTTCCTTGTCTCTTCTCCTAAGTGTGCTAATCCCATTTGTAAGGGATGCATCTTCATGACGTAATTACCTTCAAAGACCCTACCTTTAAGTACCATGACATTGGGAATTCTATATCAAAGATGGATTTGGAAAGGGGGAACAATTTCCCTTAACAGTTGCCCAAACATATTGACCATCACTAAGACTGGGAAACCAGCAGCTTGTTTTCAATGTGTTTGTGATGCCCATCCCTTGAATTGTCTCTTGGTATGATGAAAACAAGAATTTGTCATTAAAGTTTTTTTTCAGTAATATGCTAACGTTCTACTATTGATAGAAAATTTGCCTTATAAGTAAAATGTACTACCACGAGCTTACTACTTTATATTCTCTGTCAGTAGTGACAGGTGATTTTCTTCTCCTTAAATTAGGCAACTTTTCTAGCAGATCAAAGTAATTTTTGTGACATGATTGACACTTGGAAAAGTGATATATGTCTTTTATTAAAAAAAATGCATGTTATAAGCCAGGAGGCCTCTGTGTTCCAATAAAACTTAAAGCAAGAAAAACTGCTACATTGATAGCACTGAGAAGGAAAACCAGTAAAAAATATGCACATTCCATCCCCATGAACATCACCATCAGCTTTGAAAATAAGAATTATAGAATCACTTTTTCTATTAGGTCTTGAGAATAAAGACATAGTTGAAATAATTTTTGAAACAGACCATATATTTGGAATACTAAGAAGCTACTTAAAATTTAGATGTGAATTGAAAGAAAATAATCCATCCTGTTCTTTGGGGATATCCAGTCACTTTTACATTGTTTTATATTAACTAATATTTTAAATAAATATTCAAAATCTACTAAGAAAGAATTTCATCAGAAGGAAGAGTACAAAATAATGAATTTCCATGTTTTTAAATGTTTCCATTAAAATAAAATATTTTTTAAGGCACAGATCTCTTTTCTCATAGATCCCACAAGATTCAGAAATGGGTACAGAGAAATGCCAACTTGTTGGACTGAAGAGTAAATCCAATGCAAGCCAACAATGCAAATTCAAGAGGCTGTTTTGCTTCTTTTTTCTTTTGCTTCTGTGCAATAACTTCCCAATTCAAGATAGACATGGTATTTGGGGAATGAATGAGTCTTTAAAAATAGACTGAAATTAATTATTCCTTGTTCTTATGAAGTAACTTTCTTTTAAAGAGGTGCAACAAGTATAAAAGTCCTGGAGTAAAAATTGATTCAGCTCAATAAAGGGAGATGCACATCATGGTAATATTTTATTTCATATTCTACATATTAAAAGTAGAGTTGCATATAATACAGACATAAGAAAAATGAAAGAAAGCAGCTAAGAATGAAATTATTTGTGCACACACGGGTGACTATATATTTATATATGTACATGATATATATATATAGGAAAGAAAATGTTTCAACTCACTTGTATATAAGCTCAAAGAGGAATCACAATTTCAAGGATTGTTTTCCCCTTTCGTTTCTCTTTTCCACAGAGGCAATTTCTATGGTATTCATTATCATATCTTCCACAAAGAAACTGTCTTTACATTTTTCAATTCATACACACATATATGTATTTCCTTTTCTAAATTAACATCATCAATCACCTTGCCACTCATTTAGGACTTTAATTCAATGAAATTTTAAAACAGATATTTATTTTCATCTCATACTATTGTTTTACTCCTGTTGAGATTTATCTTCTGAGTCTCCCATGGAATTATGGATGCCTTGAAGTGAAAATCATACTTTTACCTTTTAATATCCACACTGCATCTAGCAGGGTGCCAGGGTACTGATTTCGTTCATAAGTAGAAGATCACAGAATTCAAGACACAACAAATCAAGAGGCTTTTTCACAGAATTTTTCCCCTGACACAAAAGTGTTTAAGTTTTATTTCCCATCCAATCTAAGTAGTATAGTATAAACCTTTAAAATAACCTAGAATTATCTGCTTTTGTTCTTTGTTCAAAGAATTGAAGTAAAGGAATTCTACTAGAAATAGTCTATAGAAAAAAAAAAAAAAAACCTGTAGATATAATGACAGACTTGCAGGTCAGACAGTAACAAGATTTGCCTATTCTCATCCTTCTTTATTGGGGCTTTTCTACTTTCACATGTCAGAAGGATCAAAGAATTAAAATTTAACCAACAAAAAATTCCTGACAGAGTTTCAGTGATCAGGACAACAATCCAGAAGAGAATGAGAGAACACTGCTTCTCAGTGAGAGAAGACTCACATTTGGTGTGAAGCATTCAAGCAAACGCCCGACTATAATGAAAAGCATCATGAACAATTGAATATATCTGAGGAGATCTGTACCCAGTTTTTGGCCCCTGCTGGGGAGCAACTAACCTTGTATTTCAGCCAAGTTTTTAATATAGATTTTTTCCCTTTAAAATGACACTAAAAATGCAACATAGGCTTTAATGGTACTTAACCAAAAAACGACAGTCAGTAGCACATAGTGAAATCTGTAGAATGTAAAAAAAAAAAAAAAAAAAAAAAAAAAAAAAAATTGGAAGAGGTGCGACTCAAGTGTAATCCTAAAGACTTTGACGGATGAGAAGAGATGGATTAGACAAGAGAAATGACTCTGGGGTGAGGAAATCATAGAGGATAATGTGGTCTCCACATTCATGTGACAACTAGAGCAAAGCTGTGCCTTGGAAATGTGCAAGAAAAGGGATTAGTGATGGTGGGCCTGAATTGAAGTGGAAGAGTTTGAACTTATTGCAGTAAGTAGAAGGAATCATCTTATTTTTATGAGGCAAACAGTGGTATGGTTTAACTGAATTTACTTTATTTAGCTCTTTGTTCATTTACAAATACTAAATTACATTTTACTGTTACACTACTTCCATTGCAAACATACTAGGAAGTTCAGATAAACAAAATGAGAAAATTAAAAACTCCATAATCATACCACCCTGAGACTTGAACCATGTTTAATTCTTTTTTAAAAAAGATTCATTTATGCATACAAGAACTGGGGTGCAGGCTAGAGGTGCGGGGGGGTGAGAGGATTCACCGGAGACAGAGTGGGGAACAGAACCAGTAGATTGACTGAAATACACTGCTGAGGGGAGCAGAGAGTCAGGAGAGGTCTGCTGCACCATGTGGGTCACCTCCCTGACCAGGGATTGAAATTGTGCTGTAGTGGCTGTGGATAGCTTCATAGAGCTGAGGCTTAAGCCCTTGCACCATCAGGAAGGCCCCTAACTGTTCGTAATTCTTTTTTTTTTTTAACTGTTCTTAATTCTTAAAATGGGTCCTTTGTATGCAAACCTTCCTTTCGAGAAAGGTTAAACTTCAAGTTGGGGATATAAAGTAAGTCTACGAAATGAATACTATCTTTTTCCTTGAATTTAAAATACAAAGAACCTACTATAATATAATGAACAGAAAAAAAAATCATTTTTATTATTTCTTAATCAACTTTCCATTTAGTTTAATTTAAGCAATTATATATTGTTAATCCTGTTGCTGGAATTCAGTTGATTTAAGTTGTAGTATTCAATCCTTTCCCAAATAATTATTGAATAACTGTCTATTATGTGTTAGAGTAGATAAATAAGACACCCTGTCTTCAAAGAGCTCAAAATCTAATTTTTAAAATTAGTTTCCATTTTAGATCTTTGTCAAACATATTTGAGAAATTATGAATTTGTTTAAAGCTTCTGATCCCAAAGCCATTTCATTCTCAGAATCCATGTCACCACTTTTCTAGCCCACATATTAAGTCCCTTAGGCTGTTGAAGAGGTGAGTGTTTTATTTCCTTAGTTATTTTACCCACTTTTCCATGCCCTGTTCAGTGCCAGGCTGGTCCTGTGAGAGAGGCCAGCAATGTAAAGACAAGACATAGCCTGGTTTCAGAGAGCCCCCCCATCTTCAGAAGGCAAAGAGGGAGGAGCCCATTGAGTGAACCCAAGCTTCGGTTGGATCCCACCAACCAGGGGAAGCAGGAGGAGAGTCTAGCCTGCCTGGAAGAGGTGGCTTCAGACACAGGTGCATGGAGTATGAACGTGTTAGGGGATAGACACAGTTAGGATTGAGCACAGGGGTTCTCATAATTTCTCTGTATCACCTTAGTTTAGGTTTTCATTTTGTGTGCATTATTTTCCTACCTTGCTCATTTTACAATTTTGTCCTGGTCTCTTAAGTCACTTTATTTATTGCACACTGATATCATCTCAGATGATTATATGGCAGGTACTTCTTGAGAAATGAAAGACTATAAACTATGAAGTTTCCTGACATCTGTCTCTCCATTAACTCAGCATTTACCTTCATCAGTTACTCTGTCCCTTCTTGCCTCTTCTCTAAGTTGCCCACCTGAGAGCCAAATCTCATTTCCACCCGCCTTCCCTAAGACATCAATGAAGGTTATGTTTGCCCTTGGTCACAGTTAAGCACTCAGGAAAGTTTCCTTGGCCTGGTTGGGCAGGGGAGCCTGAATAAGCCTTCTGTAAACATGTGGTGGTTGCTTATAGTTACAAAAAAAAAAAAAAAGGTGAAATTGTGCATATATATTTTGTCTGTCTAACAGTTCAATGTCATGCTCACTGCTCTGGAATTTCTTTAGGGCCCAATGATGAGGAGTCAGCATTTGTTTCTTACATAGAAATAGGGTAGACACATCTGTGCTGCTTTTTCATGCCATGTCTCTGTCACACCCCACAATGCCCTTCTTAGTTTCAACAAAGGCAGTGAGGTTAACCAGAGGCCCTCTTGTCTGAAAGATCTATCAATGCAAGGACCTGAGACCATCATAGGAGAGAGGCATTTATCTACTAGATAAATGAACTTGTGCATGTATGTCATTGAATTGCTATTTACTGGCTGAATAGAAAGTTTAAGAAAAGGTCACCAAAGGCTGAGTTGCAGGCTTCAATCTTCCTCAATCATCCTGGATAATCTTTCTTGGGCTCTGTCAATCTCTGTTCTCTCTACATCTGCTTTAAAGCCACTTTCCATCTCTCTCCTTTCCTTTCACTCCTAAAATTCCTGAAGGGATAATTCATACTTACTGGTACAATTCCTGGACTCCTATTTCCTACTTTATCCGATACTGTCTGCCTTGCCACCTAATCTAATCATTTGATAATAGATATGCTAAGATCATTAAAGTTTTCCAAATTAAGTGACATTTCCAGTTCTTATTGTACTTGACTTTTATGTATCATTTGGGGCTGTTGGCAGCTCTACAAGTCATTAACTTCATTCCTTCCCCAGCATCAATTTATCTTAATTTGCCTACTACATCTTATTCTCCTTTGCTGTCTTCTTCTTTACTTTGTCCTTCTGTCTGAACCATTGGTTTTCTCATAAGTCTATGTTTGTTCTGATTAGTTTCTTACTTTACATTTTTCTTGCATGGTGTCCAATTTTTATGATGATTATCCAGATCTATTTTTCATTTTTACAGTCACTATTGCAATTCTATCTCTGAAATAGATATACTAATTTAATTGTCCCATCGTGATATTGTGGCCTGAATTGTGTTCCCCCCCCCCAAATTTAAATGTTGAAGCCTTAACTCCCAATGTGGTTGTTTGAAAATAGAGTCATTTTAGAAGTTATTAAGGTTAAATGAGGCCAATAGGCTGGAGCCTCCACCAATAAGACTGATGAATTTATAAGAAAAGGATGAAATACTAGAGATGTGCTCTCACAGAGGTGAGACCAAGTGAGGATACAAAAAGAAGCTACGGGACCTCACCATTTAGCCAATATTAAAAAATTTTAAAACTGGAGTCATCTCTGTTTCCATATCTAATAAAGGAGGAAAGCTGTAGCATTGTAAAGAGTTTAAGTTCAAGAGACAGTCTGTATTTAGATATAACATCTGTCGTTTTCTAGTTCTATAATCATAACATGATTTAAGCTTCATGTCTCATCTGTGGAAATGTTGATAATAGAAATTCATGTAGTTATTAGGAGAAATAGAATATCTACCAAAGTATAATCATTTATTAATGTTAACTATCATCATCATCATCATCTTCACCATAGTTAATCATTACCACATCTTCTGTTATACCTCATAATAACTTTGAATCTAGACCATTTTTTTCCTCTCCCTACTATAATTATCAAACACTCATAACTCACCTTGGCTATTCCCTCCATCTTTCTGTGGGAAGACATTTTATTCCTGTTTCTAACTATCAATCATCCCATCTCCCTCAGTTTGTCTTTGAAAATTATGCTAGACATTTCTTGGAAGAAATATCTGGACACACTCTCTTCATGTTCTTCTAATACTCTTCCCACCACTTATGAAAATAAAAAGGTCAAAATTTCTTAGTATTCTATACAAGTATTCTACACATCTCCACAATACTTTCTCACCTACCTACCGATGTTGATCCAAGGCCATTTTGCAGACCAGACTGAGCATAACGTTTTAGACTATGATTAGTTTCTTCATGCCCTAAAGCATCAGTACCCATTTAGTGACATCCTTTCCACTTTTCCCCATGGGAAGATCATAGCCCATTCTTCAAACTTGAGCTTAAAAGTCAGTTCTTAGTGAAAGACCTTGGTGAGGTACTCATGTCCATAATCTTTAAAGGTTTTCACTTCATGCATTTAACTCCTATTAAAAAAGACATAAATATAGTCAAATATAGTTAATTTGGTTATTTATTTATATTAAATCTATTTTATGATATTATTTAAGTTTCAATATTGTGCTTCAAAAATTTTCATCCAGCATTTCCTTTTTTGACTTTTTAAATTCAGCTGTAGCTTCCATAGATCTCTATAGATTTATAGAGATCTCTATACTTTTGCATATCAAAAAGTATAGATCTCTATACTTTTGCATATCAAAAAACAACTTCATGTATTTTTAAAAAATCATATTTGTCAAAGTGTTTAATCCCCACGATTGTTGCCTTTGACAGACCTTGGTGCACTGTAAAGAAGGGCATGGACACTGGAGTCGAATCTTCTGAATTCAATTTCCAGTTTTACTACTTAACAGCTGGGGCACTGCAGGCAAATAAATTAATCTATTGTGAACCTCTGTTTCCTCATTATCAACCTCACAGTGCCAAAGTGGTATTAGGTTAGTCAAAGGATATAAAACTCCCTCAAGAGTGTCTGTATATAGTAAGAAGTCAATAGACATTGCCAACTTAATTAATTTAAAAATAAAAAAACAGTAAAAAGTCTTTGTTGTCACCCTTTTGTTGACTCAAGCAATTTCTTCCATTTCTAGTGTAGATATTTTCATATACGATTATTCAAGTCCACTTGTCAGAATGCCATGGCCAAGTGATGCTCCATCCCCACAGCCTAAACATTACATGAATGACAGGACCCAGGCCTACAATTATATGAGAAGTGGATCAAGCAAATTGGATTTTTTCCTCTCCATATTGTGTCAAATAATAGCATTTATTGAACTTAACTATCTGCTGTTTTTGTTCAGTATTGACAACACAGAAGTCTATGGCAGAGAGACCATTTTGCAGAAACTTTGGGCTTTTTAGAGCACCTGTTCTTATAAAATGATTGGACAATATGTTGGTTTTCATCTCAAAATGCATGTGGCTCATTGAATAGTAACATGAAATTTAGGGTTTACTTGTGTCTCTATAGTATAAAATTTTGTTTTAGATGTGATTATAGAACATCTTAGTCCTGCATAAATGTTGTCAGTAAAATTATCACCTAAAAGTTTGAGATAAGTGTTTTTCATGATTCTGTTAAAGTGATAGACATTTTCCTCTGAACATGAACAAGTTTTCTTAAGATTAGTCTTATAAGTAATTACCAATGAAACTGAAATGATTCTCCTTGAGCCTTAAGAATTATGTGTGCTATCTTCAATAGCCCTCCTACTAATGATTCTAACATTGTTAATTTTTATGTTTTAACCATGTTCAGTGATAGCCTTAACTTGGACTTCAGTAAAATATATTCCTATTCTTTGCACTTTAATAAATTTAAATTCATAGTAGAAGATAATTCTCAGTATTCATGTTTCTTCTTGAGTATATTTTGTATTTTCTAATGTGTTCTTTTATATGTCTTCAAAATGTATAGCTTTAATCTATATTTTTCTTCTTTCCAATTATCTAATATCTATTAGTGATATGTGCACATCTACTTAATTACTCATTATTCAACTGAAATCCTTTGGATTAAGGCAAGATTCAATTCATTATAAAACATTATCTTTCCATATTCTGGTAAGGTAATTAAGGTAACTTTAAGAAACATATAATAGAAGAAGCTTTAGTTTTAGTTGCTCCCAAATTTTCACAAGTGAAGTGACAATGACTAAATTGTCATCTGTAATTTTACTGTAAAGATAACATACCAGGACCTCCCTGGTGGCGCAGCAGTTGAGCGCTGGGTTGCGAAGCTGCCCGCAGCCTCTGCAACGCCACTTCGATCCCCGCTGCTCCCCGGCCACCGGAGGAGGGCAGACCTCTCCTGCCGCCCGCTGCTCCCCTCAACAGTGTACTTCGGTCCTTCAGCCTGTTCTGCTCCCTGCTCTGGCTCTGGTGAATTCTCTCACCCTCCCGTGCTTCTGACTGTACCCAATGCTTGTATAAATAAATAAATAAATCTTTAGGGGAAAAAAAAAAAAAAGATGACATACCAGATACCTGGATACAAACTTGGATGCATTTAGAAGATCCCTGGTAAAATGGTTCCTAATTCCCAAGTAGACATGTTTTTCAAGTGCAGTTATATATAAATTACAAAGTTGTATATAAATTACAAACAGAAAATACTTCTTTCTTCAATCAGAATTTAAATGGCTATTGTACATTAATTTGTATTTTACAATTCTATGTAATTTTAATTCTATATAAAATTACACAGCTGAAAATAATTGCATTGTTTCCTTGCACAAAGAAAAACAAATGACTTAATGAATTCTTCACTATCATCCAATGATTTTTGGCAATTGTAAGTGCAGTAGTAGTATAATGGCTGTCCAATGTTTCTGTCCTAATTCTCAAAACTCAATGGTGAAGAAAGGAGAACCAGAAAGATGGCAGTATGAAACACCTGTTTTAACTGCAGTTAGTTATAAAGACTGAGGAGTTGGGTGATAGGTCAAGGTGTGTGGGCGGCCCCTAGAATCTGGATGAGGCATATAAAGGAGTCTCCTTTAGAGCCTTCAAAGTAATGCAGCCCTCGCTAGCATCTTTATTTTAGCCCAATGAGACCTATTTTGGACTTCAGATGTCCACACCTGCCAAGACTTCTTTTAAAGCCCTAAGTTTTGGTAATTTGTAACAGCAGCAGTAGGTACTAAATATACTACCCAAACCTGTGTCACCACCATCTTTACTGTTTGACAGTAAATTACTTACTTTTTTACCTCAAGGAATTCTAACAGGTTTACACAAAAATTCAAGTCTCTCTTGATGTCTTTGATATATTGATCTGGATCAAATCCAAGCTTCTGAAAAGGTGCTATTTCCATCGCAAGTGCTAGTCTCTTGGGACAAGCAGCACTTGGATTCACAATTTTTAAAATTAGCTACCCCATATTTAAGCCATCCAGTTCAGAAGCATAATCTAATTACTTAATTACTCTAGGGAATCTTCAAAATTCAGTGCACAGAAGCAGCTACATTTTATTTTCAGAAAGTACTCTTCCCTTCTAATTTAGTTGCTACAATTGAAATGCATATATTTGATTTCTGATCTAATATTTTATTGAAATAAAAAAATAAAGATGTTTAATAAGAAATCTCATACATGTGTTAAAATGAAATGGTTTTCCACTTAAGCATTTTGCAAAATCTCATGATATATTTAGCTTTCTGTCATGTATAAGCTTCCAAATAGCTTTAATAATTATGTTTAAAACTCTACCTTAATTCTCAGGACCCATGGTGAAGAAGTGGGACTTTTCCCTCAAGTCTAAGTATTTTCATTTGTACGATATTGCATGCTTTACAAAATAGGCTTTTTTTTTTTTAAGCCATGAATTTCTGTCTAGGTGGGCAATTATTTTTTTTCTTTTTGCTCTGCTGGCTATAGGAACTATTTCTGTTAAAAAGAGAGCTCTCAATTCATGCTTAAATTTAAAGTTAAAAATATAAAGTTTTCAGAATCTTGTGTTTTGAATTGCTAATTACTCAAAACACCTTTTGCTGCTTCAACTGTGCTGAGTTACAAAAGGGCACTTCCATAAGGTAGCTCATTATCTTTTATATCTCTAATTACCCCTATGATAGCACTGATGCTATGGTTTAACCAATGCATGTTAAAGAATTTGCTAACAGATCTTGTTATTATACTACTTTTTGCCATGGACTTTTATTAGAAAATCATGTTACTCATTTAAATTGCCACAACAGTAGCATTATCCCTGGGGTACTTTTTTTTTTTTTTTCATATCAAGGTTAATTTAAAGTGATTAGCATAAGTACTACAGATGTTGCTATGGGGATAAGAACCACACATCTTCTATGATGGGCATCATATGATTGCTGTTACAGTCCTAGTAAGATTGGATTATTTGTTTTAATGTCATGCAAAGCAAGCCACATGCTAGAGATCAGTATCTCTTTAATAACATTCCATATTCCTAAATCAATCACCTTTTCACTTCTTCCGATTAGTGTGTATATAAAAATCACTACTTTATCATCAGTCTAAGTAAATTGATCATGTTGTGTTTGGATGTTCAGAATATTTCTTTTAATTGGTATTGATTCTTCTATCTCCCAGGAGGAGAGAAACAGTAGTTAAAAGGGAGAGTGTTTATTCACATTCAAGGCATTCACTGTTCCTGGGAAGCTTATGATGGATCTGACACTTTTTATGTGCTTAATGCACAAAACAAAATTCGTATTCAATATTTATTCTGTTTTTTTTTTTCCTAAGTAACTGTATATCCAGACTTCCAGCCCTTGTAAATAAAGTAAAGTGGGAGAGATGATGAGACAGAGATTAGGAGCTGGAATGCAGAGCAGATTTTACCCTGTCTGTAGTGTTGGTAAGAGAACACCAGAGAAGAACAGAGATGACAAGTGATAGCCCCAGGTGTCTTTCAGTGACAGTGGTAAAGAGTAGGCATTTTAAAAGAAGATGCTGAGAAATAAATATTGAAATATTGAGAAATACATATGATGCTAGATATGATTTCCAACTTCGTGAATTGGTTTATATTTGTTTTGTGAGTCAAAATGTGGTCTATTTTGGAAAATGTCCCATGAAAAGAAAAAATAAATTCCATGATCCATAATCTTTATTGCTGAGAATTGAGGGAGGTTTTTGTATGATTGAGTGGGAAAAACAAGGAGAAATTAGTAATGTTGAAGAATAAGATGGACAGGTAATAGTGATTTCTCAGCATAGCCAAAATTGTGGCATCTATGTACATTGAGAAATTGGAGGTGGGTGTGGTAGAATGAAGTATGTGAAAAGATGAATGAAGTATGAGAAAACAAAGATGAATGAAGTATGAGAAAAGAATTTAAACAAGAGCATTCAATGGCCATAAAAATATTTGATCATGAAAGCAAAACTATTTCCTATAGATTAGAGTATAGATTGTGGAGACAGATCCACAGATCCACAGATCCACAAATCCACTGAGATTTTCAAATTCCTAATGTGTAAAAAGTCTAGCAATGATATAAAATGGTACATAATTATCAGGTAGGAATAGAAAAATGAATGAATCTTTAAAAATTATCTGAAAAAGTTTTATGGATGTTTATGTCATTATTGATCACAAACATCAAAATGGTTGTTATAAAAACTTGTAGTTTTCAATCTCACAATATTATTGAGGGTTGGTTTGTAAAGGCAATATTAAAAAAATAGGTGCTTGATTCTTATATAGATATATAATGTCAAATTATTTATAAAATGTCATTTGATTAACAGTTTTGTCTTTTTGTCATGAAACACAAATTCATTTCAATTCTTAAATTTCTTGAGTGTACAGTTTTGGGTTTTTTTTTAAGATTTATTTATTTATTTATTTATTTATACAAGCGCTGGATAGAGTCAGAATCGCGGGAGGGTAAGAGAATTCACCAGAGTCGGAGCGGGGAGAAGAACAGGCAGAAGGACCGAAGTACACTGCTGAGGGGAGCAGCGGGTGTGGCAGGAGAGGTCTGCGCACTTTGTCAGACCCTCACCTGCAGTCAGGGATCAAACCAGCACTGCAGAGGCTGCGGGCAGCTTTGTAGCCCAGAGCTCAACCACTGCACCACCAGGGGAGGCCCAAGTGTACAGTTATTGAACCCATTTACTTTAAAGTCTTTAATCAGAATTCCCATAATTTCTAATAATCTTGGTCCAGAATTAAAGATTACAGTAATGACAGTATAAAATATTGCTGCCTCTAGATATCATTATTAGAGATGTACTGCAATCCCATGGCCACTACAGAGATTTTTCCTGAGACAATGCCCAGTATAACAGCAGGGCAGAAAACATCAACTCTCCCCTAAGGAGAGTGCTTATTTTCACAAGTTTTAAATTAAATTACTTAGTGATTGTAATCAAATTGATATTTCAATGTAACAAATAGAGCAGGAAATATCCTTGGATGTCAGACAACCCCATCAATATACACTTTCCTATAGCTTATCCTATTTCCTTTACATCAACCTTGATAAGTGGACATCAATAATGTACTGAAGCAACTTTAGCAATAGTAGATTCACTTTCTGCAGCAGCAGCCAATTTCATTTTCAAACAGATTCATTTAGCAGAAAATTCTTCCTTACCTTCGATTGACATTTGTCTTCTTATAACTTCCCTCCCATTAGTCCTAGCTGTGTTCTAACTATCTGCCTAGCAGCTATAAAATATTTGAAAACATTCACCAAGTTTGATCATCATTTCAAATTACATATTTGTGAAAATAAATTCATTTCCTCTTTCTCTAAAGATGATTTTCCCATCATTCTTCCTTTTAATAGTTTTAGAATGTTCCCTGCTGTCAAGCAGATGACAATCTAACTGTATTTTTAAAATATTAAAGATAAATGAGATAATCAATGTGACTATAATTATAAAGTGCTTGATGTAGCATTTTGATTTGTTTTATTAATTTTCATAATATTTTAGTCTGAATTTCTTTGGAACTAACAGTTCCAAAGTCGATAAATGTTTATCATCTGTATGTTTTTACATTTGATTACTGTAGTGTCTTTACATAGTAACTCCCCCTTATGCATCACGTATTTCATACCCAGCCTTTTGAATATCTATTCACTAACATGTAGGAAAAATTTAAATTAAAAGCAATAATATATTTGTGTAATGCTATCTCCTAAATATTTCTGTTAGCATGCAATAAATGCAGTAACCAATGATAAATAATCTGGATTCAAGTGTATTAGCTTGAATTCACTTGATAAAAACATTTATGCTGACTTTTAAACTAGTAACTAGTATACCTTGGAACAACTTATGAGGGAGGTAACCAGCTTCAAAGACATAGACAAGTAATGTCAGAGGGTGATGAATTTCATATTCAGTTTTTTTCACATAAACTACCACTATTGAACAACCAATGTTTGTTTCATGATATACTGAAGAGTCAAAGAATGATAAACGTCAGTCTAAGAAAAGGGCAGGAAACCCACTTGAACAAGTAATTATAAGGTAACATAGTAATTATAATATTAATAAACCCCATCGTGAGTCCCACAGGGGATATATCTTATTTGAATCCCCAGAGGATTTGATATCATAATTTAACCCGAAGGATGAAGCAGAACATGGAATTTCAAGGTACCCAAGGTAGTTCCATTTGGTTCTATTTAGTAAGTTTCATTACTAAGAGTTTTTGTAATAGGAGTATGACAGGCAGCTCCCGAAATTATAAAATATATTAAGTAACTTTAGTATTTATAATATTTTAAAAGCAATAGGAAGCCATTGAAGGATCATTTCAAGAGAAGACTTGATTGAGAAAGATCATTCTGGGATGTGCTGAGTAGCAGCTTTGATGGATAGATGGGTAGGTAAATGGTGGAGCAGAAAAGGAGAATGTTGAGTTCAATAAGGAACACTGGATGAAAATATATGCAGGACATAGTTACAACAGTATTTTAGAGATAACTTTGATACAGATATAGCTTTAACTCATCACTATTGAAATATAAATAGATTCAAAGATTACTTCTAATCATTCAGGAATTGTAATTAGAGTGAGAGAAGGGTCAAAAACAGAGCATTGAAAACCACATTTTAAGGATGGGCAGAGGAAGACACCCTTATCGGGGGAAATCTCATGCGAGGCAACCAGGGCTGTAGGAAATAGCGTTGTGAAATCATGGAAGCAAAGGGCAGGTGACTATCAAGAAGAAAATGAGAAGTGTCCCATACTACCCAGATTTTAGTAAGAATTTTAAAAAGACCAAATGAATTTAATAACAAGCAGGTCATTGTGAACTTATATAACAGTAGCCTGTTGGAGTTAGCAGCAAGATATTTCTAAGTAAAGAAAAGAGATTTTGAATTTTAAACTCTACTAATTAACTCTTTAGATTGGTCAAGATTCTTAGGTTGGTGAGGATGTGGAGAAGAAAGAACTCTCCTGCACTGATGGTGGAAGTGCAAACTGGTCTAACCACTGTGGAGAGCTGTGTGGAGATTCCTCAATCTGCTAAAAATGGAGCTTCCATGTGATCCAGCCATTCCACTTCTAGGTATTTACCCAAAGGATACAGAAACATCAATTCAAAAGGGCACCTGCACCCCTATGTTTATAGCGGCACTATTTACAATAGGTAAGCAATGGAAACAACCCAAATGCCCAAAAATAGATGACTGGATCAAGAAGATGTGGTACATATACACCATGGAATATTACTCAGCAATCAAAAAAGATAAACACATGCAGCTTGCAGCAGCATGGATGGAGATGGAAAGGATCATGTTCAGTGAAATAAGACAGAAAGAAAAAGGAAAATGCTGGATGGTCTCACTCATAGCAGGAACTTAGAAAACCTAAATAAGGGACCAGGAAAAAGACTAATTATAATAAAGTAAAAATCAAAATCAACAAGCAACTATATACCAGAGACACACTACAGGGAGGGGGGCGGGGTTGGGGCAAAGGGAATAGGATTGAAACAAGGTGGGTGGGAATTGTTTGGGAACTATAATCAAGATGAAAATGCAGACATTGTGCAAAAATGAAAAATGATGTAAAAATATATAAAATAATTTTTTTTAAAAATTAAAAAAATTCTTAAGTCTTATAACCTTTTTCTAAAATAATGTTAAAATCATTCATCATGTGGGTCCTTATCCATGGAAAACTATAATAAAGTGCTAAACTTCAATAATCATTTATATATATATATATATATATATATGTACCTATCCTCCCTCAATAAACTTCTGTTTCTATGTATATTTGAGGATATTTGTAATGTTTATAATTATAGATTAAATAGAGGTGGTTGTATTAAATCTTGCTGAACTTTTTGAACATCTTAAAAGCTGTAATTTTCCATGCATCTAAGCAATGAAATTCTGTGTCAGGCTGTCATATATTAAAATGTTTGGTAATGCTCACTATCACCAGGGTACTGGAATGCCATGGGGAATTTTGGCCTTAGTGTGAGAAATGGAACATTTTTAGCAAAGTCTCAAATGCACATATCAGGAGACCCAGATGTTTTACTGCAAGGTATTTTACTTACAGAAAAACATGGACACACACACATTTTATTTTAGCATAGTTTATATAGTTATACACCAAAAAATCAAATTAGCTTATATACTTATTCAGATGTGCTAGCTAGCTAAACAAATGTTTGTAGTGCCATACAGTAAAATATTTTATAACTCATTTTAAAAATGAACTAAATGTAGAAGTATGATGTGGAGAAATGTTTGAGAAAAAAGGATTTTTATTTTTCAAAGACACAAAGAGTATGAGTAGCTTTTCCCAGAAAATGCCAGGAAGTCAGTCATTATTTGTCATTCTCTCCAGGAGTAGATGTGAGTATATATGTTATAACAGGCCTTTAAATTTTCTTCTTGGACTATTTTCCTGCTGATTGTACTTATAAAAATATGAGTATTGTTATATTGCAATAGAAAAAATAAATATGGAAACAAAAGGTATGTGTCTAATAACACATGCTTTTATTTAAAGGCTCATGATTTCTCATGCCAGCTGCTCTGTGTCCCAGTTTACTGGCCTACATTGCAATTGTGTGTCTAAAGGCAACAGCCCTGTGTAAACTGCTTATATCCTGCTTCCTTATCTCCCTCTACTTAAAGCTTGTCCCACTTTCCTTAAGCTCCATCATCCAACATCCACCTGAAATAAGATTGACAACTGTGTAGGGAAACTTCTTTTATATAATGATAGGTTGTGAGTACTTAATTGATTTAATTTTATTTTTAAATGAACAGGGGCTTGATCTCATGCATGTCTTTATAAGAAATGGCATATTTCTAAGTCTCTGCTCTGAAAGGTTTGGCTGCTTCCTTGAGTTACCATTGTACGGTGGGCAGGAGGATGAAATCACATTACTGAAAAAGGCATGTGTCTGGCACATTCCCAAGGCATGAGTATTTATGGCATGATGAACTGTGAATTTGATGTTGATGCTTGCACATAAGCAGGTGGTTCAAATCTAATTTTGTCACCAGTAAAAATAAGCTATACTTAAAAGTGTAAAATGTTTGTTTTATAGAAAATCGTTACCCAAAATGAACAATAAATAAATCAGGGTCAGTACTATTGAATTTTTGATGAAATAAACTTAATCAACATACTATGGAGTATCTGGTCCTATATAGGAGTCATGTAAATAATTTGAATGTGAGGAAAGTAGGAGAGGATTACAAAGGTCTGCAAGTTGTCCAGAGTACTTTTTAATAATAATGTTTCAATGTATGGAATGAGTTTTCCTAAATAAAACACATAGAAATGTTTTATGCAGAGATGCCCAAGAACATATTGCCAAAAACAGGGGGAAAAATAGGTCCCTCTCATCTTTGATTGTAAATGTCCAGAAACATGAACATAAATATGTCATTATGTATATAAAATACACAGGAAGTATATCATTTAGAAAAAAAACCCAATATTTTGTGGAATGGAAACCTTTAAAAACATTAAAATATGTCAAAATGGTTTAGTAAATTTCCCAATGTGGAAATTAAAAATGAAGCTCTCTAAATTATATTTTGACCTTTTTTTTTTTTAACCTAAGATACTCTTAATTTTCTAAAAGTAATTACTATACTGGTTTGATGGAGGCAGGCAGGAACTTGTTAAGTGTTTCTCAAAAAGAAGAATAGTTTAAAACCCTATGGAGAATTTCATGAGTATGGCCCTCAAGGGACATTAGTATTAGGAATTTTCAACATTATAACTACTCAAACATTTCCAACTATGTGCATTAAAGAAAAAAATTCATCTTCCTTTTTTTTTGTCTCAGGCATAAAGAATTTGAAGGATATGTCCATTTTCTTTCTTAATTTTCATTAAGGTTAAAGGGCTGTGTATTTTTACAAATACAATAAATACCCAGTGAGAATAAAAGTAAAAACACTGGTAAGTTGCTCTATGTTAAAAGAATTAGTGTTCTTACTGATGAATTGGAAGGGAAGAAAGCCAAAATATAAGTGATTCAGTATACTGCATCCAACAATCATGTCTGTATGACACTTGATATATGCATATCATAGGTCCTCAAATAATGGATGGTATTTGATTGGGGGTTAGTCATTTTGGGGGTTTTATGAATTTAGTCATTTCCATATTATCACAAATATTGCCTCTGAGGAGCAAATTAATGTGCTAAGATTTTGTTTCATTCTCTCTGGGTTTTTTGTTTTGTTTTTTTTTTTAAGATTTATTTATGCATGTAAGAACTGGGGTGTAGTCCAGAGGTGCAGGTGGTGAGAAAATTTACCAGAGACAGAGTGGGGAGTAGAACAGGCAAATCTACTGAAATACACTGCTGAGGGCAGCAGTGTGTGAGACAGGAGACATCTGCTGTGCCATGTGGGTCACCTCCTTGGCCAGGGATCGAACTCATGCTGCAGTAGCTGCGGATTGCTTCATAGTGTTGACATTTAACCCCTTGCACCACCACAGAGGCCCCCTCTCTGATTTTAAGATCTTTGTAACATCCAACACAAATTACCCATAATCTTGCAACATAATCCACTGGGCACCATCCCCATTAGCCATACCCCTCCCACTTTGGTAGCTTCAATTCTACATTCATATTTCAAGGTTTTGATTTTCTATTATTTAGTTTATCTATATTCCATATGTGAGTACAAACTCTGGAATTTTCCTTTCTCCTTTTAATTTATTTTGCTTAGCATAACCCCTTCCACTCTTCCATCTCTGTGCAAATGACAAGATTTCATCTTTTTTTTTTTTTATAACAGAGTAGTTTTCCATTGTGTACATATATACAACACATCTTCTTAATCTAATCACCTGTTGTTGAATGCTTAGGTTGTTTCCATACCTTGGCCATTGTAAATAGTGCTGCAGTGAACTCAGAAGTGCAGATAAAGGAATTATCATAAAATCAAAAAGATATTAATTGGGAGAAAATATTTGCACATTATATATCCAACAAGGGGCTAATATCCAAGATCTACAGAGAACTCATGCAACTCAATAAGAAAACTAACTGCTTGAATAAAAATTGGGCAGGAGATCTAAGTAGATTTCCAAAGGAAACTTTTTATTTTTAAGATTGCGATTGGTGCCATTTCCCTTCCTTTAAGAGGAAACGTTATCTCTCCATTGCCTCTAAGCAGTTTTCTTCCAATCAAACCTAACACATAGTATTCCCTCAAATCTCTCTCTTTTTAGAGCTTCCAGAGGTTTTTCTTTAAAAAGCTGCCAACTTGGGACCTCCCTAGTAGCCTAGGGGCTAAATCTCCTTGCTCTCACCACTGCAGCCTGAGTTCCATCCCCCCCTCAGGGAACAAACCCACTTGGCACAGCAGACCTCTCCTGTCTCACCTACTCCTCCCGTCAGCAGTATATTTCAGTTGACTTCAGTAAACTCACCTACTCTGTCTCTGGTGAATTCTCTCACCCCACACCTCTGGCATAGACCCCCCCTTCTACACACACACACACACACACAGACACACACAAAAGCTGCGTACAATCCATAGTCAATAATAATATACCAGTCAAAATTAAGGTAAGAAAAGTCACACTTAAAAAAAATTAAGTTCCAAATAATAACTTTCTTATGCATGATTAAGACAGGAATAATATATAATTACCAACTGAAATTAAAAACATCTATATATCCACAATTTAAAGAAAAAAGATATATAACCATAGAATAAAATGCCCAGCTGTCAATACAAGTACTTTATAAAAGAAAAGCCTCCAGAGCTTTACTACTTGCAAATAGCAAATCATCATCATCATCACCTCCATAAAGAATAACGCTATTATAGCTTAAACAAAACTCAATCATTCAAGCTAGCCTCTATTATTTATGAACTTCAACAGAGCAATTTATCCCATAACTTATCTACTCCATTATAGAAAAATAAATAGACTCCATCAACATGATACATAGACCCCCAGGTATCCATGGGCTTTCCCTACTCAACAATCCTCACAATGACTTCCCTTTCTTTTCTACCTCTGATTAAATGTTTTCTTTCATCAGAGCTAAGTAAATGTACAGCTTCTTTTGATATCACCCCATGTTTACATTGTACAGTGATCCCATATTCTTACCTTACCCGGCACTCTATTTTTGTCCTACAAAATTTGGGTGCTTGATCTATTTGTATTGTGTGATTCTACAGTCCATTCATTCCTGAAAATATTGTATTCTCTCCTAAATAAAAGCACAATCTCCTTGAGGCAATGAATTCTTATTGTGAAATACCTGTACCTCCTCTACAATTGCAGCATCGTGTCATATAGGGAAAGAATTCATAAAATCTAAATATTGTGAAAAGAAGTGATCACAGAGCTACTTTAAATACTTAATGATTTACAAATTACAAAGTAGGAATGAAAGGAAATTGAAAACTATCTGCCTTAATTAATTAAAATCTTGACATTTTTGACAACACGGATGGACAGGAAGAAATTGCATGCTAAATGAAATAAGTCAGAAGGAAAAAGACAAATCTCAGATGATTTTACTCATATGTGGTAAATAAAACTAAACCAAAGCAAACTCTAGAAAGCTGACTACAGAATTGAAGCTACCAGAGGGGCAGACTAGGGGTGGGAGGCAAAGGGAAGACTGTGGTGGAGGATTATGATTGGTGTAGTATGTTAACAAATTTCTAAAGAAAGTTCAACCTGTACCCCTAAATCACACACAGCACTGTAAACCAATGTTACCACGACAAAAAATATTATTAAAAAAAAATTGTTGTAGAAACAAAGAACTTAGATATATTTTCTTATCCCAAAAACTCATTGATCATACTACAAAAACAAATGGGTCTATATTTACTAAATGTGGAGTGCTCTCAAGGACTTTGTACATTCTGATTCATTTAAATTTTATGATAGCTTTTTGAAACATTGCCAGTAATTTTCTCATTTTCCAGGTGAGGACATTTAGTTGTTAAGTGAATAATGTACATTGGTCATATAGTAAGAATCAACAGATTTACCATTCAAAACCCATATTTCCGAATCATAGGATTTCGTAAAACATATTACAGAAACTTTGAAAATTCAGAGATTAAAATATGGGTCACTTTAATAAACTAGATAATCTAAATATTCTTTAATGTGATAGTTATCTTTGTTAATTTCAATTTTTATATAATTTGATTCAATTTACTAATTTCATATTGGCACTATTATCAAATTTGGAAACCAAAAATACAAGTGAACATCTTCATATAACTCATAATTTCTTAAATCAGAGATGCATTTGAATATTTTAAGTATATTTTCACCATAGATGTCTTATACATTAACTAGGTGGCAGATAGCATGATTCAGATTAATGTTAGAATCATGTTATTCATCCTACTTAGATTTCAAGCATTTCCCTTTTTTGAGTTTGACTCTTTTCCTAATTTAAACTGATAGTATTCTAGACTCACCACTCAGTACTCCTGTCATCTTAAAATATCTTTTTTTTAAAAACTCCCAGTTTAATTCTATCATTTTTTATGTCTCAGACTTCCTCATTCTTGATTTTTATTTTGCTGTAATTATGTTTTAAATCTACTAGTTTGGTTAAATATAGCTATTGAGCGTCTAAACTTCAACATAGTTGATATACCGATAATGAGGAGGTAGACACTATTTGGATGATTTCCTGTCTGAGTTGATAATAATTGCCATAAAAACACCACAAATGTGAAAGAACATGTCCTCTTCTGTTGTTTAAAATGATATATTCGAGATAAATCCAGCTAAAAGGATCAATTCTCATTGTTGTGATAGTTGCATTTTATGATAAATAGATCAATGATAAACTCTTTGGCATGTGAATTCACTTCTAGTATCAACTGGAAATGATAAATTGCTAATAGCTTCCCCAAGGTTTTACTTCTTTTCCGACTCCTCTGGGTATTTCTCAATGAGCTCTTCTTAACTTAGGTATAAAGGAGCATAATTTATTCCAAGAAGCATGGAAATCTTCAAGTACTATGCAGGGAGTTTCAAAATCACTGTAGTTAGAAGAAAAAAAAACATTACTTTGTGCTGTAAATACAAAATTTTCATAATGAAGTTATAATTCTCCTGCAACTATAGTAGTAACAATTTAGAAATATTTTATAATGTTATAAAAGCATATTGAACCATTAGGATAATGAAACCTATCTTGAAAACAATTTTTTATAAGTAACATGAATTTTTTACCTCTTCTGAATAACTTTCATTTTATACAAAATAACAAAAGTTATATTTATAGTTTGAACTTACACTGATTCTCTCTAAAAAGTGATTTTTTGTAACATGATAAAGAGTGGACTGCCTCTCCTGATGATATAAAGGCTGATCAACCAAGAGTCTCCTTAAAAAGAAAGCAATACCCACAAAATAACAATAAAGCAAATTAAAAGTTTTGAAATATTGAACATTCATGAACATTACACACTAGTTCTGTTGATTAATAGAATTACTCGAAGTTTGTGTGGCAGAAACAACTTTTAAGAACATTCCTGGGCCTCCCTGGTGGCGCAGCGGTTGAGCGCTGGGTTGCGAAGCTGCCCGCAGTCTACGCGGCGCCAGTTCCATCCCCGGTTGCTCCCCGGCCACCAGAGGAGGGTCCCACATGGCGCGCAGACCTCTCCTGCCGCCCGCTGCTCCCCTCAGCAGTGTACTTCGGTCCTTCTGCCTGCTCTACTCCCCGCTCTGGCTCTGGTGAATTCTCTCACACTCCCGTGCTTCTGACTGTACCCAGTGCTTGTATGTATAAACAAACAAATAAATAAATAAATCTTTAAAAAAAAAAAAAAAAAAAAAAAGAACATTCCTGCCAAGGATGTCAAGACTCAGCTTAAACAAGATTCAGTTGAATAAAGATTTTATCAAGGTCTGAGCTTCTTTTTTATCCCAGACTCTTGATTATTGAAAAATGATATAAAATACACAAAACAAGTTCCCTGTTCTTAAAAGCCACAAATCCAGGGCAGCATCCTCAATTTTTATTTTTCAGTACAACACACAAAATAGGCAGTATTATTTACATGTAGAGTATGCCCATGACATGTTCAGTTTTGAACTTTCTCTTCCTATCTATCAATGCAAGACATAGGGATGTAAAACTGTTACAGGGCAACCCCAATATAAAACGGGTTGCCTGACTGTGGGTCCTCACCCGCGTGCTTGAAAGTATTAATAAGTATTAATACTCAACTGCAGGCACACACAAAAGGTTAATAAAAGGTTTACTTACAAGGGAAGGGGAAATGAGGAAATGTACAACTCAGGGAGAAAAGAGGAAAATAAAGTCTTAAATGTGTCCTGCCTGTTCCACTGACCTGGAATCCTAATGGCACACTGAGAGTTGGCGGAGAGCCAAGAGCCATGAAGCCAAGAGAGAACCCTAAGGCCCACGTGTCTGGTTTTATACCAAACCTGGCTGCTTAACCCCATCTTCAGGTCCCAACAACCCTCCCTTTGGTGATGATGCGATTTGTCATTTCCAGTGTCTTGATGGCTTTGGTCTGGAGTGGGAGTGGAGTCCACAAAGCCTGTATGGAATGAGCTCAGGACATTCTTACCCCCTAACAAAACCACCCAAAATGTTTAATATATTTTTCTTCATGGTATATACATTTTTATACATCAGTGAATGATAATTACCGGGGGATTAGAGATAATAACATAACTGTGACTCTCCCTCACCTTTTCTATTTTAACAAGTCATTTACAAATTTTAAAAAAATCAGTAACCATTTGGTTGTTCTTGAGTGTTGACTTCATATTTTGCTCTCCCCAAGTCTTTGAGCAAAAGCTATTTGATGCTGGCAAGGGCAATGAGCACTATAAGCAGATGTTATCATAATTTCTTCTATCCCGGACCCACTGATGCAGTACGTTAGTGTATCTGTAATTTCTGAAGTTCATTTTATAAAATGTAGACCAGTAGAGCAGATGATATAGTACGGATAAGCAACTATGACTTTACTGTCTACACTGATCTTTTTTACACAATAATTTTTGCATAAAAATTTAAACTGTGTCTCCTTTCTACTATCATGGCACAAATCTTACCCCAAATGCTCTCTAGATTTTTCCCACACATCACACTTGACCTTGCCTGTGATTACTCTTTGTTTCAGTTTTCTTTCTCATTGTAATGCCATTACCATGAGGGATGCCCTCCCTGCAAGAGCACTAGGGAATGGGCTGTTCATATTTATCTGAGAGTTTAATTCCACCTTTGAATTCCTCAGAAGGAATGCAATGTAATCATTAGGTTGAAGGGCTGCCTCTCCTTTAACCTTTTATTTTGTCTATAAGATCTACATAATCTCTTCTGAGTTTGCTAATTTGACTTCTCTTTTATTTTTTCCAAGCTAGAATAGATGATTTCACTTTTCTAACACACTATTCACTTTTCTGAACTTCCCACTGATCATTATTCTTCAACTAACTGATACACAATTGCAATTGACAACCATGAACAAATATTCTTGCAGTGCAATATCTGAATGACCACTTCCATATACAAGTAATTTCTTTCCAGAAGGTAGCAGTTGCTGGGATAGTCCTTATTTTGAGCCCAAGTCTATCTATGCTTTTTACTTGGCATCAGAATTATTTCTGACATCTTAGGTGATACACATTATAAGGTTAACATGCAGCTATATTCTAGGGGATAAGAGTTATCATGGGTTCTTTTAATGACATTTCCCAACTCACAGCATCTGGTTATAAGGCACTTTCTTTATTCTGCCAGTTTCTCAGAAACATACCAATTCAACAGCTTCTATCTTCTGTAATACTCGGAACTAAAGGAGATGCTGAGGTCTGCCTCTATTAGAAGGAAAATAAGGAGCAATTACCTGGTTGAGAATACTAAAAAAATGCAGGTTTTTGGTTCGTATAAATTTGAACACAAATCTTAGTTCTGCTGTTAACTAGATGTGTGAGCTTGATTGATTACCTCTTTACCTTCCTGAGCCACCAGTGACCATCTGGATGCTATGGTACATGATCTGCCTATGGTACTGATGGGGTTTTGGAGTTGCAGGGTCCTTGGGTTCACTCTGGGAAAGGTGTCACCAGAGCTCCCTTCTCAGCTGCATGCGGCGAGTTCCCCAGGCGAGTTTCTCCCTGAGACAGAGAGTTATATTTAAAGAGCAGGTTTATTAGGGAAAGGGACAGGGACAGGTTTGCTGAGAGAGGCCTGCATGGTTGCAGGTGGGTGGCCTTGAGGAGAGCGGCCTCCGCTGAGGGAAGTCAGTGAAGAGAAGTCCCAGCAGGTACAGGTCACGGGCAGGCAGGAGACTGCTGCCCTGCGGAGGGAGAGAGTTGGTGAAAGGAAGCACCTGCATAGTCACATGTGGGCAGTGGGAGTGCTGCCCCTAGCCTGTGCAGAGACTGCACTGATATAGTCCTCTTCTCTCTGGGAGGGGTCACTCCCCCGTGGAGTGGCCTGCTTCTTGCCGATGTTGGGTAACAGGCAAAAGTAGAAAGGGACCAGAGATTCCAGGGTGGGCCCAGTCTCCATATCTTTACCCTCAGGTCTGTGCTCCACTCCCTATAACAGTCTGATCCTGCCTGGGTCTCCTGCCCTGTGATAAGGCGCTGGTGCCTAAGGGTCACGACCTCTACAGATGGGCTAATGGTCATGTTATTCCCCTAGACCCCCACCTCCTCGTGTGAGTCACGTTTTAGTCTTGTGAGGCCTCCTTTCCAGTTTTTCTATTCTTGTCCTCCATCAGTACTATTCACTGTAAGAGGTAAACCTCAAATGAGAGGTAAACCACTCAGTGCAGGAACTGACACAAGGGAGGCACCCAACAGTGGTAGATATTGTTACTGTAGTCATCATAATTTATGATTATTATCACTACTCTTACTGCTCCTCTGGTTACATTTGCTTTCCGAAAATAAAATCACCTCATGGCTGCTCTATAAACTGAGAGTCAAAAAGAACCTCCTCATCTTCAGCGACATGTGCTATTTCATTCTAAGGCTTCTTAAGTGACTGAAAATTGGCTGCCATTCTATTAGCATATTGTTTTAGAAATTGGTCCACCTGGTTTCTGGAATGTGCTCCAAACCAACTGATAGGCCAGCTCTTACTAATTAGATGACTGACATTATTTTATTCCTCCTTTATTTTCTGAAACCATCATAGCTCAGTTGTTCAAGGACATGACTGGATGATGAGTGGGGGTATAGAGGGAGGGAATGAATATACATACATATATGTGTGCGGATGTAAGTGTGTATATATATATTCAGTATTAATTTTAAAAAATGGTAAATTGGTTCAATCCTAAGTAAATCTATTCAATCCATGGGCATTTAAGGGAAGATGAAGGCAGAAACAATCAAACTTGTTGCCTTAAAAACAGAGAATGAGAAAACTTAACAATGTAGATAATATTTTTCTGTTTAACTGTTGTCACCTCAATCTTATTACTTTTAGGAAATGTATCAACAAACACTAAGCAAGCATCTTTCCTTTATTTCTCAGTAGGTTTAACCTGAACTGAAAAATGCTAGTTCTTAATCATCATCACTGAATATAACTGATTATTGTTAAGTACCTATTACATGCAAAATTAGGTAGATAAAAAAATGAGTTATAACCTTCAATTAGTCGGGGGCAAAAGGTAGCTAAAGATAAAATAGGGAAGTACTTGCATTCTAAGCAACTGGTAGACACAGGAAATACTACAACTTGGAGAATAAAAACATTTTAATGTGAGTGAGATACAGAGAGCATTCCAAAAGTAAGCAATAATGTGATCTGCATTCCCAATTTCCCATCTGCTCTTTAATAATTTTTATTACCCTTTAATACAGCACCCCTCATCCAAATAAGGTAAATGTTCTTACACTCCTTCCCTCTGTAACTTGACAAATCTTTCCTTTATGCTGTTCATCCACTTGAAAATGTAAGCCATTCAATGCTTACTTCTTTCTACTTTGCTAGTCCTTCTCTGTAACTTAAGACAAAACACATCCCTTGTCTAACAGATATGTGCTAGCATCTTCCTTTCACATCTCAGTGAACTGGCAACATTCATGCTTGTGCTTTATATCTACAGGGTAGGGCGTCTCTTGAGATCTAATGGCAAACTTTACTTATCTCTTGAGTCCATCATCTGACTGATATCTTAGGAGCATCTATTCACAGAACAAAGACAGACAGTTCACAACACAGCAGAGGCCTACAGATATTTCCAAACTGAGACTCAATAGTTGTTGGCTTAGTTTCACCAACTATAAAATGAGCATCATTGTATCTTCTTTGTAGGGTTCTTAGTAAAATTGTAAAATAGTAAGTGTAAGAACTCTTCATGTATTGTCAGACTGAAAGCTGATACTCAATAATTGATCGTCACTGATATTGTGATTAAAATGAATGAGTGCACGCAGTAAAATTTTTAGGATTACTTTATGTTTTTCCAACTTCCTGCTGATGTATCCTATATATATCCTATAAGGTATACATTACTCTTGAATCTTTTACTGTTGCAGAAATAATTTTTTTAAAAGATTTATTTATTTATTTATACAAGAACTGGGTACAGTCAGAAGCACAGGAGGGTAAGAGAATTCACCAGACCCAGAGCGGAGAACAGAACAGGTAGACTGACGAAGTACACAGCTGAGGGGAGCAGCGGGTGGCAGGAGAGGTCTACGTGCCATGTGGGACCCTCACCGGCAGCCGGGGATCGAACCAGCACTGAAGAGGCTGTGGGCAGCTTCGCAACCCAGCGCTCAACCACTGTGCCACCGGGGAGGCCCTGCATATATAAATTGTAACCTTTTACCCAGGCAAGGGAAGAACAAGTGGTACTTCAGGAATGGTGAGGTCAGGAGAAGTTTTATTACTCATGTATGAGGTCTCAGACCAGGGTAGTCCCATAAGGTCTGAGCACCCGTCTAGAGACAAAGGGTTTCTTTTATACACAACCATCTTACGTTGATAACATTGGTTAGCAAGCACAACTATTTGCTGTAAAACTCCTAGACAAAGGGGGAAAGATGGACATTTGAGGGTGTCCTTTGAGAGAAAATCTTCTTGGCCAGCTGTCCGACCTTGTTAAAATGTAACTTCGTTTAGATAAGTTAAAACTTAGATGGAAAGCTCTCTAAGGTTTATCAAGTAATCAAACTTGTTATTTACAATTGCGTTGGATTATTTACTGCACCAGGCCTAAGACCTTTTATCAGGAAACATTTGTTTAACAGTTCCTTTTCATTACATTCTCTTTGTTGTGTCTGTTACTGTGGTCAGCACAGTGTGGACTATCTCTCTGGTCTGTCTCAGCTGCCTTTCTCCTTTTACTTTTTTAAAAAGATTTATTTATGCATATAAGAACTGGGGTACAGGCCAGAGGAGTGGTGGGTGAGAGGATTCACCAGAGACAGAGTGGGGAACAGAATAGGCAGATTGACTGAAATACACTGCTGAGGGGAGCAGTGTGTGAGTCAGGAGATGTCTGTTGAGCCATGTGGGTAGCTCCCTGGCCAGGGATTGAATTCATGCTGCAGTGCTGTGGGTAACTTCATAGGTTGCATCTTAACCCCTTGTGCCACCAGGGAAGCCCCCCTTATCCTTTTAAATCTTAATATTCTACACGTACAAAACAATGATTGGAAGCTAAAAGTTACCAATCTCAAATTAAATGATTCCGATTAAAAAGATTTCTATTGTTGATGGATTTTAGCATCTATGGTCCAGGTCATCCAGTGTGTCCTCTCATTTCTCTCATGATGTCCTTTAGACTCTTTACTAAGAAAGAGTAAAGTCTTGGTGAAAATGCCATGTTTTAATTCCACCTGTATTATATCTCTGTGATGAAATACGTATTTTCAATGAAAATCTTCAATTCCTTGAAGATATGTTATTAACAGAGCCTCTGATTAGTGCTGAACAGCATTCTTGCCTTCTTTCTCTATTCCTTCTTACCTTCAAATATGCATTTACTTTTCTGTTCAGAGTTGAGTCAGTGGTTTGTTGGGTCAATGATTAGAAGGGAAGGAGTGAAGAAAAATATGGCATGACCTCTAGAAGTTTGCCTACCCCTCTTCTATCTGGAGGATCTTTTATTAAGCTGTGCTCAGTGCTTTGGAAAATTTGGGGATGATAGAATTCATTAATTAATAAATTGTCCTTTTCCTCTATTAGAAAACAAAGTGGGTATTTAAGTTCTGTCATCAGACATTCTATCATTTCTTTTATGAGTGAGATTGCCCTTATTGATTTTTATTAATAGTGCTTCTGAATACATTAATGGCATTTCTGGAGGCAATAACTGTGATAATTACAAAAGCACTAATCTTCCGTACCTTTTTCATGTTAAGTATCTCAAAACATCTGTTTTCTGCTTGTTCAGATTCTTTAAAAATGCTTCTCTCTACATTTACGTAAGAGCTGAGATGGGTTTTTTTCATGGTAGTAGCAATATCCATTACTAGAAAATGCTTGTTGAATGATAAGTTGTATTACTAATGGGCTTATTTTGATAAGGAGACATAATTAGCTTGAATTCCCATATCTTTGTTAGCTTCTTAGTTGTCAATTACTTATCGAACATTGATGGTGTATGGAGTTTGTGATGTACCTGACTGTCAATTACCTTAGGACCTGAATATGTGAACTGTAGATCAACTTCAAACATTTGTACACAGCTAGGGCAGCCTTGAGAGACAATATTATCAAATTTTCCAGAAGACATATGTTATCATAATAAAAAAGTATATGCTCAGAGTCTACCCTACTAATTACTATACCTTAAGTATTTTTTTTTTTAAATAAGTGTGCCTCGGGCCTCCCCGGTGGCACAGTGGTTGAGCGCTGGGTTGCGAGGCTGCCGGCAGCCTCTGCAACACCGGTTGGAACTCCGGGCTCCGGGGCGAGGGTCCCACATGGCGCACAGACCTCTCATGCCGCCCGCTGCTCCCCTCAGCAGTGTACCTTCGTCAGTCTGCCTGCTCTGCTCTCCTCTTTGGCTCTGGTGAATTCTCTCACCCTCTCATGCTTCTGACTGTGCCCAGTGCTTGCATAAATAAATAAATAAATAAATAGTTTTTAAATATAAATAAATAAATAAGTGTGCCTCAATATTGATATACAGACATTTTGAAATCTAGGTTACAAACAAGCAATTCTGTTTTTAAAATATCTAAATGTGTTCTATCATCTGAATATCATACCATCATTATATTTCTAAGGCTCTACATGTTTACATAAAAAAAGTTGTTTTTATTTTATATTGACAAAGTAACTTAAAAGCTTCTATGAGAAAAATGAAGTGTGGTATTAAATGAAGATCATCTTAGTTACTATGTACAGTTGAGCTTCTTTTATGTATAGTTGATGACAGTAATTTACCACTCCTCTCTTCTGCTTTGACCCTTTGGTAACATGGAATAATTTTAACAAGGAAGACAATCACAGGTCCATCAAGAATTTTTCCCTCACGTTTTTATTCAAATTGTATTTGTGTGACCCACTTGTCAGTTAGAGAGCAAGAAGTTAATGGCTCAGATTTTGAATGCATGTTAATGTTTTCAAGCTCTATGATGCCACGACCTTTTTAAGTACACCAAAATGGAACCTTCCTGGCCTGGAACTATTAACTCATCTCCCAAGCACACAGAGGTGGTAACAGACCAGATTTAGTTATCATAGCTCAAATTCCTCTAGCAGGAGTTGTCATTTTTACTATGAGCTCTGAGTATGCCAAGTCAACAATAAATTATAGTACTGTGAAAAATGTTGAAAATTGATAACTGCTATTTATCTTCACAATACAATTGCACCTATTCAACAGATCATTTTTTCACACTTCTTATTTTCAAATGATATCATATTGGCAGGTGTAGTAATGTGTGCTTTACCAAGCTTCAGCAGTATTTATTTCTTTTAGATTTACCTGGTGAAAAGAAGGTTCACGTATGTTGGGGAGCCATATACTTTATTGTCTGAACTGGGAGATTTTAAGATGTAAGGGAAAAGTTACTACTAAAAATGAAGCCATCACCATGATGCACATCATGTTATCCCAGGCAAGCTGAGACACTTACTGGCCCTTTGTTTATAATAACCCATCATCTAAAGTCAAAAACAGACATCAAATTACCCAGATGGGTAAAGTTTGCTCCACTCTGTGTACTCACGTTTTCATTTTCTTTCCTCTAATGAAATTGTAATGAAATTTCAGTAGCTTAAGCTGTCTGAGAGTGGTGCAGAGGAAAATTTTACTTTGATTTTTGATATAGTACTTTATGTTCAACTAATGTAATGATATAGCTAGGAAATAAATTACTTTTCCATTTTTGTAAGATTATAAACTAACCATTCATTGCAATAATGTATTAATATCTGAAATTATTTAATACTGCCTCAAAAATAAGATTTATATGTGTATAATGTATATAAAGTCTTTGACATACAATAGCCACAGTGAAGATAGCAATTCAAAATTCTTGGATACTATGATTCTTTGATTCCAGTCTCATGACATCAAGTTTAATAAACTACAGTACTTACCTCCAATGTAATTATAACATAAAAGCTTCCCATTTCTTCCCCTTCTGGAGTTCATAGACAATAGGAAAGTGTGGGTTTACACTTCAATATTTCCTGTATTAGAACTTAAAAGGCTCTTTCTCCTAATACCATGACATTGGGGCTTAGAGTTTCAGCATAAGAAATTGACCCTGCAGGTGGGATGTGCAAGGTGAGAGGTGGTGGAAGGAATGTCAGCATTTTCTCCTTAATATTCACTCTCAGTGAAAAAAGAGTTTTCACTTTTTTGTTGTTGTTTGCTTGTTACTGGTAAATAGTGAAAGATGTCTTTTGATTGGCTACATACTGGCATCCATATTTAGAACTAATCTATGATCTCCTAATGATGTGTGTTGAGTGTCTATTATTTGCTTAACATAGTTTCACAAACAGCAGACTTCTAAAATTAGACCTATCTGAACATAATGAGAGCACAGATAGACAGCCAGCATGAAGCTCTGTGCAGAGCCCTCATCAGGCCTGAGTATAGCACTCGGTTCCAAGGACCTGCTGTCTGGGCTTGGGGACTCCTCAGGCCTCTTGCTCCTTAGGTATGAAGGAATGCGTAGAATCTCTGCCTTGTGTTTTTCTATCACTCAAAACATTTTATCTTGAGAAACCCACACCTTTGCCTAGTCAGAAGTAGAAATTCAGGGCCTCCCCAGTAGCACAGCAGGTTGAGCGCTGTGCTGTGGAGCTGCCCGCAGCCTCTGCAGCATGGGTTCGATTCCCGGCCAACCAGGGAGATGCCCACATGGTGCAATAGACCTCTCCTGTCTTGCCCGCTGCTCCCCTCAGCAGTGTCTTTGTCTGTCTGCCTGTTCTGCTCCCCGCTCTGTCGCAGGTGAATTCTCTTGCCCTCCCATGCCTCTGGCCTGTACCCCAGTTCTTCTATAAATAAATCTCTCAAAAAAAAAAAGAGGAAGAAATTCACTAAAGAATGTAGATGACGGGCCTGTCCTGGTGGCGCAGTGGTTGAGCGCTGGGCTGTGAAGCTGCCTGCAGCCTCTGCACCGCCGGTTTGATCCCCGGCTACTGGAGAGGGTCCCACATGGCGCGCAGACCTCTCCTGCGTCGCCCGCTGCTCCCCTCAGTAGTGTATATCAGTCAATCTGCCTGTTCTATTCCCCACTCTGGCTCTGGTGAATTCCCTCACCCTCCCGCGCTTCTGACTGTACCCAGTGCTTGAATTAAAAAAAAAAAAAAAAAAAAGAATGTGGATGACTCTTAAAAATCATAGACTCTTTACTGAGAGTAATTCTATTATAAATAAAAAAGATGCAAGATAGTAAAAGAGTAACATTGCACACCCAACTCTCAGAGGGGTTTTGGCACAAAGGAAGGTTGTGCATGCATTTGCTGAGTGGGTGTGTGAATTAGTATACTAGTAAAAAGTCAACCGGTGACCTAAGAAATAGGATGGGTTTGTGGTAGGACAAATATAGTAGAAATACATAGAACTTGGGGCCAGGATGACCTCTCTGAGCTTCAGATTTTTAACTGGACAGAGGTCCTTCCTCATAGGGGTACTTGTTATAAGATCAATGCAGTAAACACATTATCCACATTATCTAGAACAATGATTGACAGGTAAGAGGCTCTTCAAATGTTAGTAGCTTCCATTCCTGTACAGCCATGTGTGTGTGTGTATATATATATATATAATATAAGTATATATTATATATCATATATATCATGTAGCATTATATAATATATATTATATATAAGCTATTATATATCCTAGCAACATTCAAATGTCCTTGCAATAGGGGGAGGGAAAGAAGAAGTGCAGGAAGAGGATATGGAGACAGAAGGGAGAGAGGAGAAGGGGGAGAGAAGGAAGGGAAAGGAAATAAGGGGAGAAAGCTCTCCATGACTTCAGTATACTGATGAGATGACAACCCAACTCTTCAGGCGTCTTTCAATATTTCACTGTGGCGCACTGCGAGTCCTCAGCAGGAAGTAAGTCACAGAAGCACTAAAACTCAACTACCTTAAAATAAATTTATTAAGCCATTTATATCTCTATCCATAGGAAAGAAAAAATCTAAATCAGCTACCTTTAGGAAAATATATTAAGCTAATTTGTTTTAACACCAACACAGCAGGGAGAACCAAAATAAAACTGTGGCCAGCAAGTAAATATGCTCCATAATGGGAAAAGGGGGAAGTGAGACAAAGAAATGACAAAAGCAGTCTGTCATTTATAAAAAAAAAAAAGAAGAAGAAGAAAAGTAGCAGTGACCGTGGACATAAATGTAATTCTTATATTTGCTGTAAATTGCATGATTGTGCTTTTAGGAGAAAATATTTATTTATTCAGCAAGTTGGTCTACTTAGGAACATTGTATTTTCTGTTTGTGATTTGTGAGCTCAGATTCATAGATTTCCTTTAATAAGCCATTCTTTTCATGCCATTTCACACGTTGCCAGTGCTACACTTATCTTATTTTGGAAATGTATGTATCTTGTTGTATTATCTCAGTTATCATTATGAAAGTATCTAAACATAATTTTTTCTTTACATAGCAGTTGAAACCATGGATTCAGGTTTGCATTTAGTCCTAACATTGAATACTACTGGGAGAGGAAAGAATGCTTATGAGCCAAGAAAAAAAGAATGCATGCACTCACTAGGTTCCATTCATTCTGTATCAAAAACTATTGACTTACATGTATTTGAAAGACATTCAGCCAATAGGGAAACATGCATAATGCTAAACTACTAGAAAGAAAATTTTGTAAATTCTAAACTGATGATTTTCATTGATATCTGTGCTTTTATTTCTCCATTTTCTTATGTTTCTTTTTCAGTAATAGAAAATAGTCCATAATGCTGCTCTTAAATATAGTGTTTCTATTTCTTTCTTTCTTTCTTTCTTTTTTTAAAGATTTATTTATTTATTTATTTATTTATTTATTTATTTATTTATTTATTTATTTATACAAGCACTGGGTACAGTCAGAAGCATGGGGGGTGTGTGTGTGAGAGAGAATTCACCAGAGCCAGAGAGGGGAACAGAACATGCAGACCGATGAAATACACTGCTGAGGGGAGGAGCGACGCGGCAGGAGAGGTCTGCGTGCCATATGGGACCCTCACCTTCAGCCAGGGATCGAACTGGCACTGCAGAGGCTGAGAGCAGCTTTGTAGCCCAGTGCTCAACCGCTGAGCCAGCAGGGGAGGCCCAGTGTTTCTATTTCTTAGGGAGAAATTTTGGTAGTATTTCTGTCATCTCACCTATTAAATCATTAGTGAATAAACAAGATGATTTAAAAAATCTGTTAACTACATTGTAAATCATTTCATCATTAGCTCTCTCTACAGTTATTCCAAATCATTTTTCTTTGTTTTGTCACCTGTCAGTGCATAGATTTTATAGTTTTTCATGATTATGTGGGCCCCTAGTGTTCTCTTTTCTTTTAAACTATATATATATATATATATATATATATATATATATATGCCAAATTTGATGGAAGAAATCTGCAACCAAAGAGGTTTTTGTCATCTCATGAAGAAATAGTCTCCATTAGCAAAAACTGACAGTAGTTCTATATAATGCTCTTCTTATGTTTAGATAATGTAGATGTCAATTATTGGTGACTTGCTGTAGACATAAATCCTGCCTGTGTGATGTTTTGTATTGTTTTAACAAAGCACCATGGGCTGGGATGCTCATAAATTATGGACATTTCTTTCTCAGTGCTTTGGAGGTGGGCATCTGAGATCAGCGTGCCAGCATAGTCGGGTTAAGGTGAAGACTCTCTTACAAGTTGTAGATTGTAGACTTCACTTATAACCTCACATGGCAAAAACAGTCTGGAGAATCCAATGCTCTCCTGGTTCTGACATGATGTTATTCCCATTCATGAAGATTATGCTCTCATGAGCTCATCTAATGCTAATTATCTCCCCAAGGCCCACCTCCTAATACCATCACATTGTGAGGTAGGATTTCAACTAATAACAGATCATACCCGGTCCCATAGCAGCCAGTGATAGATTATTGCTTAGATCTTCTCTGTATGGTAGATACCCATTTATAATTTCTAAACTCACCAATTAAACATGATCATCAACAATACTGAAAACAGTTTAGTAAGAAGTACTGGATCACCGGGTCAAAATCCTACGTCTGAGAACTTTTTGGCCAAAATATTTTAAGTTCAGGGTTTTCCAGAGTCCAGAACAATAATGGGATGGCCATAATGGATGTGATTTAACTTTTGAGGGATTCTGCCTGAGTATCTGGTAATGATACATGCAAAATAATGGATGTATTTATAAACGGTATAAAGTATAATGGCTTCTAGCAAAATTGAAGTCATACCTTCTTGCTGAAATAGTTTAGGAATGGCTAGATTTTTTTTTACTGTCATATTTTTTATTTAAATTTTATTTTTTATATTCCCCATACAATTACAACCCCCTTATTTTGACCCCAAGCCCTCCTTTCCCCACCCCCCACCTGCCATAGAGAGTCTCTGGTTCATAGTTGTTTGTTGATTTTGATATTTTCTTTCTTATAGTTGTTCATTTTCCTGGTCCCTTATTTAAGTTTTCTAGATTCCTGCTATGAGTGAGACCATCCGATATTCTTTTTCTTTCTGGCTTATTTCGTTGAGCATGGTCCCTTCCAGCGCCATCCATGTTGCTGCAAATTGCATGTGTTTATCTTTTTTGAATGCTGAGTAATATTCCATGGTGTATATGTACCGCATCTTCTTGATCCAGTCATCTATTTTTGGGCATTTTGGTTGTTTTCTAAGCTTAGCTATTGTAAACAGTGCTGCTATAAACATAGGGGTGCAGGTGCTCTTTGGAATTGATGTTTCTGTGTCCTTTGGGTAAATACCTAGGAGTGGAATTGCTGGATCATATGGAAGCTCTATGTTTAGTAGGTCAAGAAATCTCCACACTGGGCCTCCCTGGTGGCGCAGTGGTTGAGCGCTGGGTTGCGAAGCTGCCCACAGCCTCTGCAGCACTGTTTTGATCCCTTGCTGCTCCCCGGCCACCGGAGGAGGGTCCCACATGGCACACAGACCTCTCCTGCTGCCTGCTGCTCCCCTCAACAGTGTACTTCGGTCCTTCTGCCTGCTCTGCTCCCCCCTCTGGCTCTGGTGAATTCTCTCACCCTCCTGTGCTTCTGACTGTACCCAGTGCCTGTATAAATAGAACATTTTTTCATATGCCTGTTGGCCGTTTGCATTTCCTCTTCAGAGAAGTTTCTTTTTAGCTCTTATGCCCATTTTTTGACTGGATTATTTTCTTTGTTTTTGTTGAGTCTCATCAGCTCTTTGTAGATTTTTGTGATCAGTCCTTTATCATTAGTGTTGTGTGTAAACATTTTCTCCCAGTCGGTGGGGTTTTTTTTATTTTCTCTTTTGCTGTGCAGAGACTCTTTAATTTGATGTAGTCCCAGCTGTTTATCTTTAGGAATGGCTAGATTTTGCCACAAAGTGAATAATATGGGGATAAGTCAGTTTTCAAAGATTTTTCAATTTGGGAATTCTGAATAATGGATTGTATATTTTTTCTAACTCTGGTGTACATGCATGGAAAAGGGGATTATTTATTGAATACTTGTTATTCAGTTATAGTTTAAATAAATTTACCTTCATTGTACCATATAATCCTCTGATAAAACCTAAGGTAATTTATATCTGAATAAATTATCCTTCCTAAAAGTTGTGCCTCCTCCCTTTAAAAACCAGGCTCTGGCCCCAAATTATTTCTGTCTGTCACTATAGCATCCTCATTCTACTGAAAATGTGCTCACTTGGCTATACTCCTTTTATATTTTTTGAGCTCACCCAGATTGCATTAAGATTCTAATAAATGCTTAGTGAATATCAACTACTGGTCAGCTAGTCCTAATCACTGGTAAGTTCTGGGCTTTCATGGAGCTATACTCATTGCAGTCTAGTTCTAGGTAAACCAAATGTCAGAACAAAAAAATTTCTTGGTGACTTAATAGTGTAGTTTTTCACAAACTGTTAATGCAACTCTAATATGTATAAAATGGAGATAATGTCATATAAAAGACCCAGCCCATATTTCTTGGTAAGAAAAAACTTTCTCTTTGTGATGTGAAATCAGAGTATTTTCTGTATCATATGTCAGCATTAGCTATATATATCATACATCAGCATTAGCTATATTCACCATATTGCATATTAAAATTAATGTTTTAAACATTAAAATTAATGTTTAAATGCACTTATAATAAACTTAATGGAATGTACATGCATATGCACATCCATTTTATATCTTATAATAAAACAATTGTAAAATGTTTTAAAATGAGGAAGGTATACGATTTTTATTTTTTATGAAATAGCATTTGTTTATAACAGATTTCAAATATTTAGGATTATGAGTCAACATATATATACTGAAAAGCACATTCTCTTGAAAATAAAATTTATTAATTGGCTGTGAAATATTGGGTAATTCAATATTTCTAGTAATTCTTAGAATCCTATATTGACTACAATTTTTCAACAATTTACTAAGCTTTTTTTCTAGCTCCCTCTACTGTTCAAATGTTGACAGTAGCATTGAGATTTACTAAGGTAGTTTATCTGATTTAGAAACACGCAGCCTACTAAAGAAAGATATATTTATAATCTGAGCAAGAATAGTATCTCCAGTCAAAATGTGAATTTGCATCTATGTTCATTTAAAGACATCTACCTAGTTTTGTATCTCTGCCTCTTAAATAATAAAAATCTGTCTAGCACAATGTATGGATATATAAATACATTCATTTCAGAATTCCACTTTTGTCCCCACTTTATCAGTAATATCTGTTAATTTTCTTAATCAATCCACGTGTGACAAAGCTACCTCATAAAGAACCTGGCAAGAAACAGCTTAACGTTTACGTAGTGGAAATTAAAGAAGCTGAACATATTATGTGATTTGTAACTCTGGAAGGAGAGCAATATATCATGTTTGCATAAGTGATGTGAAATTATGGAGGTCTTTTCATCTTTAGAATGTTTGAAGACACAACTCCTGAGTGAGTTAAATAAATGTTAGATATTATCCAGGATTATGAAAAAGAAACCCTGAAATAATAATATAACATTAAATCCACAAGAGAAAATATTCTCCAAGGCAAATGTGTATGCTCCTGGTGAAGTTAGATGTTATGAGACAAAGTTTTCCTTATCTGAATTAATATCATCAGTGAAAAGGTAACCTATTATTGGGGAAATGTGCAAATTTCATTTTGCTCTTTATTTAAAACAATATATGGAATTTTCCTGATTTTGATTAAATCACAAATACTAAAATATAGAAAGTCATAAAATATCTTTTCAATAAAATACCAAGAGCAACTATGGGACTTGGAGATTTTTATACCAAGATACTGAGAAACAAAATGGTAATTAATTCCATGAGATAAAATTATCAAGGTGTAAAGCCCCAATTAAGATAATGGTGGGATTCATTAATTCAATAATATAAAAGGCAAAATACATTCAGGTAAAGCTTAGCAGTAAATAATATATATATATTAAATATTTCTCTCATGAACTCATATTTAGCATTACATAATTAGTTAGGAAATATATATTTAGTTAGGAAATATAAATTTATATATAGAGATAAAAATGTCATTTATAGCTGATATCTCCATTTTTGGGACAGGCTTCTTTTTTTTTTCCAGAATGATTTTTTTTTTTAAATTATCGGTTAGTGTCACTTATATAGCTTTGAGAAATTTGAAGGTCCAGAGATAGGGATAACTTCTCCAAAATATAATCATAAAAATACCATCCACCTTAAGAAGTGATCTTATAAACTATTTGATAAACATATTGCCTACATGTTTTAAGCAAAAGAAATGAAGTTGAAGTATGTACACACAATTTATTTAAAAAATGCTATTGCAGTTACTTTGGGTCATATCCTGCTTTCAAAATTTTTTGAATGCAAATATAAGCTTATTGGAAATTTACAATAGGTATATACTATCATTATCCTCATTTTAAAGATAAGACCTGGGACACAGAGGTTGAAAACCACATACCTAGACATAAGGCAAGCTGATATTTAATCCTGGGCATCTGGCATCAAAGTCTATGCCTGTAGCCTCTCAATCAAGCTGACATCCTTAATTATGCCTGGGAAAAAGTGTTTTTTTAGTCTTTTTTTTTTTAAGATTTATTTATTCATTCATTCATTCATTCATTTATACAAGCACTGGGTACAGTCAGAAGTGTGGGAAGGTGAGAGAATTCACCAGAGCCAGAGGGGGGAGCAGAGCAGGCAGGACTGAAGTACACTGCTGAGGGGAGCAGCGGGCGGCAGGAGAGGTCTGTAAGCCATGTGGGATCCTCCTCCAGTGGCCGGGGAGCTTCTCAACCCAGCCCTCAACCGCTGGGCCACCGGGGAGGCCCGGAAAAAGTATTTTTTGATTGTTTGTTTAAATGAACTCATGAGGCTGGATTTGGATCCCACTAAATTTGGGGATCTGTTTCTGATGCAAACTGGAGGAAAGTAAGAATTGCATTATTCTTCCTCATCCATATTTTAGTCAAGATTCTGCTTACTTTACCTCTCTAAACATAAACAGGTTTATCTGGTCCCTAAAAAAACTTATAGGCGGGCCTCCTTAGTGGTCTAGGTGTTAAGTCTCAACTCTCTCATGGCCTGAGTTAGATCCCAGGCCAGGAACTGACCCACATGCTGCAGCAGACCTCTCCTGTCTCACCTGCTGCTCCCCTCAGCAGTGTATTTCAGGAGATCTGCCTGTACTACTCCCCACTCTGTCGCTGGTGAATCCTCTCACACACACCCCACCTCTGGTCTACACACCAGTTCTTCTATGCATTTAAAAAAAAACCTTATAGGAGTCCTCACTGCCTGCATTTTGGCATCCTCACATAGATGTAACTACTTAGTGCCTTCAAACAGCAATAAGAGGGAATGCAGTATTTGTGTCTAAGTACAGTGTGTACATTTCAGGAGAATTACATAAATTTCCTATAGATTATAGATTGATATATGATTCCTAAATGATTAAGAACCACAAAAGGCAAAATCCAACTCCTTATGGAGAAATTGCAGGTAACAGCTCCATCTTAGACTCCTTTGTCCTACCTATCACCCCATATCTTTCACCACTGACTGTGTTAACCTCTCTTTGTCCTTGTGCTCTCTTGGAACTCTGTGTCTTCATTTGTGCAGTAGAAATCCAACATTCTCACGGGTTTAAGTTATTTGTTTTGCTTTTATTTATTTGTATTCAAGTTTTAAGTTAATTTAATTAGTTAGTGCTTAGATGTCCCCTGATGCAAGAAAAGTACAGAACTTGATCTCAGTCTCTTCATGTATCAGCTATACAACTTTGGCAATTCACCTAATATCTTTAATATCCAGTTTCCTCTATAAACCAGGTATAATAGCTTCTAATTGGGTGCTGTAACAAATCAACTTGACAATTATCTAGAAGTGCCTTTTTGAAGGTTTCCCTAAGCACTGTTAGACTGTGCGAGTGGGAGTCAGATGGTGTCATGGGGGAGTGTAACTTCCTTTGACTTACTATTGATTAGAGCCATGCTTTTTCGATTTTCCAATTGTAGTCAAATGATTTAAATTAAAAAGATAAATATTAACTTCCAGAAGTCTAATAAACAGGATGATTCTTGTCCGCTGGAAAATATGACTACAAAGTTTATATTTTTATTGCCCTCTTAGCTAATTTTGCCTCAATTTTGCAATATTATTCCTGAATTTTTTTTGCTACTAACTTTGTGGTTAGCATTCTGTTTTATTCTTTGTTGAACTGGCTTTCTTACTATCTTCCTTCTTACCTATTGTTTTAAAAAATATGCTACAAAAAAAAAATGGGGCCTCCTGGTGGCACAAGGAGTTTTGATGCAACCTGTGAAGCTATCCACAACCTCTGCAGCATGAGTTCAATCGCCAGCCAGCCAGAGAGCAACCCACATGGCATAGCAGACTTCTCCTGTCTTGTCCACTGCTCCCCTCAGCAATGTACTTTGGTCAGTCTACCTGTTCTTTTCCCCACTCTGTCTCTGGTGAATCCTCTCACCCCCTGCACCTCTGGCCTGTATCCCAGCTGTTGTATGCATAAAATAAATAAATCTTTAAAATAAAATATGCTATAGGAGCTTACATATATTTTCACAAGAATAATGTTTTTAATTTCATATACTCTAATGATAGGGGCTAAGGAAGTCTTTACAATTTATTTGGTTACCTCATTCCGTGGACATTATTTGTAATAATCCAGCATGTGGATATATCTTGTTCTCTTCACACATGAAATGTCCTTTGCAAGTTTAACTTCTTGTTATTATCTCAACCATCCTCCTTGGCCTACTTTAAATGTTTTCTCCTTCAGGAAGTCTTAACTAATTTCACAAATCAGAAGTGACTGCTCTCTCTGTTCCAGTAGTATTTTCTTTGTCATTGAAATTAATCATGGTTATTTGTGTGTATGTGTTGACTCCCCTGATGAACTGGAGTGTACTTGACAGCAGAGATTTTTATCTTATTCATCATTTAATACACACCATTCCCCACACTAGCTTTGCCTGAGCAAGTATGGAATAACAAATATTTGTTTATTAGAAGTAGGCATGAAAGCAATAAAATGAATTAATTAAACTTATTAAAATAACAAAGTCATTCAGATCAGGGGCAATGCTACAGTAAAATGAGGGAATTAATCACCAGTAAAATATAGAAAGTAAAATAGTATAGAGGTTCTTTGAGTATGCAATCACATAGACTTATGAAGATCTAATTACAGTTAGTTAAAATAATAAGAAAAAGAACACAGAAAGTAAACTCATTTTAGAAATTGTTCTCTTTATATAGCACACAACTTCTAATTGCATAAAAACTCAACAGTGTTTGCAAGTCTATTTTTATTACCTAAAACAGCATTCCCTTTATAACTTTGTTATAGAATAACATGAAGAAATCATTTTAATATTGATTGCTTATCAACAAAATTTATCATTACTGACAGTGTAATATGTGGTAAATCCCATCCTTATGCACATCACTTTTTTCTGTCTGTGAAATTAAAACAGACCCCCTCCCTATCATAGAAAAACATTATAAATATGAGTTATGCTAAATCTCCTTGAGCTTCGAGGAGAAATGAATTATATGCATTTGTGTAATAGAATATACCTTCTCAAACTTTAATGTGTATGCATATGGATCTCCAGGTAATTTTTTACCATGAAGAGTTTAATTTAGTATGTCTAGGGTAGAACCAAGAGATTCTCCATTTCTCATAAGCTCTCAGGTCTTCCTAGGTGGTACCAGCACAACAACCATACCTTGAGGATCAATGGATTAGAATTCCCATTGTGTTGAGGCTTCCCTGGTGGTACAAGGAGTTAAGTCTCAGCACTATGAAGCTGTGGGCAGCCACTGCAGAATGAGTTCGATCCCCAGCAAGGGAGCTATCCCACTTGTTGCTGCAGACCTCTCCTGCTCCCCTCAGCAGAGAATAGTCAGTCTGTCTGTTCTGCTCCCCACTCTGTCTCTGGTGAATCCTCTCAACCCCCACCCCCCAACCTCAGGCCTACCCTCCAGCTCTTGTATGCATAAATAAATAAAATAAATCTTAAAAAAAAAAAAAAACATTGTGAACCATCCTTCCCCTTTGGGTTTTGGTTTTTGTCTAAATAACACTTGAAAGCTTGACTTAATTTTATAAACTAGGCTATGGAACAATATCTTCCCTTCTCTTGCTCTATGAAATGGGAGGGGGGGAGAAAACATAGACATTAGCCCTATATCTTATATATATTTTATTTTTTTAAAGATTTATTTATTTATACAAGAACTGGGTATAGGCCAGATGCATGGGAGGGTGAGGATTCACCAGAGACAGAGTGGGGAACAGAACAGGCAGACTGACGAAATACACTGCTGAGGGGAGCAGCGGGTGAGACAGGAGAGGTCTGCTGCACCATGTGGGATTCTTGCCGGTCTGGCTGGGATCGAACTGATGCTGCAGAGGCTGTGGACAGCTTCACAGTGCTACAGTGCTCAACTGCCTGCACCACCAGGGAGGCCCTATATTATATTTAAAAACATCCTGAAAGATGGACCTCCCTGGTGGCGCAGTAGTTGAGCGCTGGACTGCAAAGCTGCCTGCAGTCTCTGTACCACCAGTTCAATCCCCGGCCACCTGTGAGGGTCCCACATGGCACAGCAGATCTCTCCTGCCATGCCCGCTGCTCCCCTCAGCAGTGTATTTCATCAGTCTGCCTGTTCTGTTCCCCGCTCTGGCTCTGGTGAATTCTCTCATCCTTCCACGGTTCTGACTGTACCCATTGCTTGCATAAATAAATAAATAAATCTTAAAAAAAAAAAAAAACAACATCCTGAAAGTGTCAAGATTTCTACATCCATTGTAGTATTCTTTCCTGTTCTTGCCATTTCTGTACATATTTAATATGCAGTGCAATATAGAACCTCATCTAAACAGAGCATTCTTAAGAGATAGAGCTCTATATTTGCTTCTGTCCTAAATCTACAAAACAGTTCTTTATTGTTATGAATATTTCTACTTAATAGCAATGCTTATTGCTCAAAAGGATGTGTATAAGTCCCACAAGATTATTAAAACAACTAAAAATTCTCATGACACTCTGTAATCATCACAGTAGTTACTGGATTTTTTTTTTTTTTTCATTTTCAAATTGGACATCAGTGTGTGATGATATTTTACTTGAAGGCAGGCAGGTATGTTTGCCACTTTAGAGGCAAATATTTAAAAGAAAAAAAGATTGAGAGTCCTTTTTTTCTCCCTTTTTTAGATGAACATAAGTTGTTCTCTATAGAGAAGACAATTTATTCTTTATCTTTTGCTTGAAAGATTAAACAAATATGTTTTCTAGTCACATCTAAAAACCCACTTGTCTAACCCAAATGTTAGCATGCTAGAGATAGTTCTTTTAAGATTCATATTTTAACCCAGAAAATACCAATTATATAACAATCAGTACAATAATCCTCTTATAAATATCTGAGCACATCTAATTTAGTTGAGGTTTTAGATTTGGTGTGTAAGTATGTATGAGTGTGTGAATGGAAGCATTTTATGGGGGCTTCTCATTTTGCCTAGAATATGCACTTATGTTTTTGAAGTGAGATGTTTTCAACTTGATAGTGCAAGTAGTGGAAGAATTTATAATACATTAAAGTAAATTTTTTAAATGGGAAGAATTACAGCATTAAGTGGAATTTACATAAACATATTTGGGGTATCTGACTAGAGCTATCATTTGATACTATGCCATAAATGGGCTACCCATACAGTCATCTCAAATCTGTATATGGATTGTGTTTGAATGGAGACATTTTTATAGGTACTATCATGATAAGCAGGATGCTTTCTGTTAACTCTCCCTTTTGAATTACCAAGTAAACTCAAAGATAGCATGTAAATAACATGCAGTAGAATGCTTTATTAGCATCATGTACTGATATGAACTTTTCTTATAAGGTATGAGCTGCAAAATATCAGCCTGGCTCACATCATCCATGCAGTTCTTTGCATGGAGGATTGATTTATGGGTGATATAATACCCTGACTCCTTGCAGTCCTTGAATGCAAGAGTCTTGAAATTGTGACCCCATATAATCTTTAAATCCAATCAGTTTGTTCTGTTTTAATCTAATTTTCTAGCTCTGCAAAGCATTCCATTTTGTCAGTGGACCACATATCATGGGTGTACTATTGGTATAATCACAAATCAGGAAGGCTACATTTTATTGCAGTCTTAAAAGCTTTCAAAAGCCAGTTGATGATATATATGAGTTTATTTTTGTCTCCTTTTAAAAAAAAATTGTCTGTACCCCTTTATATGTTGTTTCTTTCTTAGTTTTACAGTTGATCTAAATCACTTTCAAATTATAGCTTACACATTCATTGACTAAGTTACATGTATCATAGACTCTATTAGATATTACTTAAGATGAGGAGTCAGATGGATATCAAACCTGGTTATCAGATGGCTCACAATGTAGGGAGTCTTAACTATATTGGAATGTCATATAAAGTGGGATCCTGAAACTGGAAGATGCTATTGGGCCACCCAGAGTACATGGAGGGAGAGGGATCTGTAGGCATTCCAGAAGGAAAGGTTTCTAAACAAGCATTAAAAAGATATAACTCATTTCCTGAATAGCAGAGATTAGTAAGGACAGAAAATGAAAATGGGAACATTGGTTATTCTAAGCAGAGGCAGTGGTAGGTACCAGAAGAAGCCAGAGAAAAGCAAAGCAGGTTTAGGAGAGAGGACAAAAGCAAGGGTGACTGGCTAGACAGGAAGCAGATTTATCCTAAGAGCAAATGGGAGCCATTAAAAAGGCTCTAATGTGAAGCTTCATGGTCAGATTTGAACTGCAGAGAGAACACTCTGGCTGCAGGATGGAGGATAATTTGAAAGTATGCCTGTTGGGGCAGCAGGACGAGATGCAGTAGCCACGCCAGAGCATCCAGGGCCAAAGGACAACCAACTCCAGACCAAAGTTAAAATTTCCCAAAATGTTTGTTTTCTACATTCTTTTCTTTTTTCTCATTTTCATTTCCCCCTTGGTGAGGCAATCTCCCTCATGTTTATCCAGGGTTTTCTGATTTCTTTTCCCTGAAGGGAACCCCATTATATCCATCCCCATATTTCCTCTTCTCTTTGTACATGTTACATGTGCATGTATGTGCATATGCGCACACTCACAATATTAGAGTTTTTAAATCATTTGTGTTTACCAAATTTGACTGTCTCATATTAAACTGTTAACTCTCCTTTTAGGTTTGATTGCTCACCTATCAAAGTATGGAATAAAATAAAAATCCTTTGTAATAGTTGTAGCATCAGCAGGATACTCACCTCAGGTCTAGGGATTAGCCTGGGAATGAGACATACTTTTCTTAACTGATTTTTATCTTGGCCCACAGTGGTATCTGGAATAGTCAATTATGAGCCATTAGTCCTGTTTGATTTGGTTAGAATTAATAACATAGATAAAACATCTAGGCAGGTCTGTAAGTTAACCTATTTAAGAGGGATTAGAGATCAAAGCTCTGAATTATATTTTGAAATAGTTCTTATGATCTCAAGCAAGACACTCTACCTTTCATCTGCAAAAAGTGTTAGAAAGTAGGTTTGGTTTTGGAGAGTAAAAGAGGAAACACTCGAGGCAGTCTCTCATTGTCAAGTGTTCTGTGATGGTAAAAAGTCTGGGAGCAGGGAAGAATTTCCAACTGATCTTCAGGGACAGTTTAGAGTCTTTGGTCGACTGCAAGGGGGCAAGTAAACAAGCTGAGGACATTTCAAAAGAGAAAGAATTGCCAGTGTTCAATTTTCTAGGACAAGTGAGAGTCAGTGGGTGCGTTTTCTGTGGTTCTTGTTTGCAGTGAAATGTTGTCTTGGTCGGAAGAGTCCCACATGAAAGTGATCAAGTAATTGTGGTTAGCATCTGGGAGAAATCTTTTTTCTTTAGGCCTCATCTAATTCTTTAATAATTCTGGTTCCTTGATCATCTTGTTGAATCTACCAAATATTCAACTTCTTTCTTCAATTTTCTCATTGACTATTATCATTTTTATTGATAATTTGAAATTTTCCCTTAATTAGTGATTTTAAATTTTTTCTCTTATCCAGGTCTGCTTTCCACTATCATTGTTATAGCAAAATCAAAATATTAGGATGGAGGGAAATTAAGATATCAAGAATTCCTAGAACCTTTGTTTTGGAGTTTAGGCTATAGTAGATAATGCTGGTCATACTCCCATCTATTTCAATTTACAAAAAGAAATTACTTCTGAATATAAATCCCAAATAAAATTTTCTGAAACATATTTAGAAAACTAGAGTAGTCTTTCTCTTCTATTTAAAATTCTATAAGATTTATTTGATAATTATTTAAGAGTAAATAACATGCCAATCAGGAATTGGCATCTTTCATACTTCCAGGTTTATTATATCTCGTAAATCTCCTTGGAATAAAGAGGAGTGGGGAGAAAAGGAAGGGAGGGTACATGGATGGGAGTGGAGGAAATTAAATATGATTTCTTTCTGTGCATCCCCGGAAGATGAAGGCAGTCTATTGCTATCCTTTCTAACAAAACATTGGTACAATTTTCTCCTAAATGGATCCTCTTTTAGAGGATTTATCCATATCAGAGTGGACTATAATTACTAAACAATGCTCACATACCTTCTACATTTCTCTATAGTACTACATAGAATACTTTTTAACCTAAAATCCATATTCCTCAATTTTTAGTAAATAAATTAGTGATTTTCAGGAAGATCGACAAAAAATTTTATCACTAAATGAAGAGATGTTTTCATTTTAATTCTCCCTCTATATCTCCACTATAAATTTTGAGGCATGAGAATCATGCATCTATAAATTATGAGATTACATGACTTCACATTAGAAAGCAACAATTTCTGCTAACATAGGTCAATTTTAAAAATTCAGGGTTTTTTGTTCATTTCAATATTTACAGCATCCTGGTGGGACCCCTCTAAATCAAAGAGCCAAGTATATTATTGCCTTTGATTAACACTGTTGAGTTGTTAACATGTCTAAAATCACTTTATACATGCTTCAACCACACCTGAAATGATGTAGCCAGCAACATCACATAATCTTTTTTGCACTTCATCAAATTAGAAGCAACTTAACACTTACCAGGTGTACTGGGGAAGACATGTGAATTAAGGGTTTCAGTCTCCGAAGTATATAATTCTAATGTTTTAAGTAAGAAATTTAATATTTCTGTACATTTTTAGTAATTGAGGTATAAGATGGGGAAGCCCTGGACTGATAGGACTAAAAGGAGTCATTTGGAAGAAGACATACAACTTGATGATTGACAGGACATGAGAAAGGTCAAAGGTGACTCCCAGGTTTCTGGCCAAAGTGACCAGGATAATTGTGGTGCAATTGACCCTTCCCAAGTTCACAATTAACTTGTCTTTTATCCTTAACCTTTAATTAAATTAGATGAGGTTCATTAAAGAGAGAAATTATTGGTACCATAAATCCAAAGTTGCACCTTTCCTTTGAAAGTAATTCTTCTCCAGTTGCTTCATAACACTGACACTTGAAGTCAGGATACAGATTTTACGGTTTATTTATAATAAATGCCAGATTTTGGGCCAGTTAGTATTATTTATGAAAAGAAATAAGTTCAAGGATTAAAAAACCATGAACAACAACATTGGGGCCTCCTCAGTGGCACAGGGGGTTGAGCTCTACACTGTCAAGCTGTCCACAGTCTCTGCAGCGCGGATTCAATTCCCAGCCGACCAGGGAAAATCCCACATGGCATGGCAGACCTCTCCTGTCTCACCTGCTTCTCCCCTCAGTAGTGTCTTCGGTCCATCTGCCTGTTCTGCTCCCCACTCTGTCTCTGGTGAATTCTCTCACCCGCCCACGCCTCTGACCTATACCTGAGTTCTTATATAAATAAAAATAAATCTTAAAAAAAAATGTTAGATTCACAGGCAAATCCTCTTTTTGTTTAACAAAAAACCTCTGTGAAATAGAAAATTGCCATGCAATAATTTGTTCCATTGAAACATTTGACTATAATTATACACATGATTGATGATATTACTTGCACCATCTTTCAAAATCTTTCCCTCAAACAATATGATAGAAAAAGTTAAAACAAAAAGAAAAATTCTTAAAAAAACCATAATATCTGACAGGTCAGTTTTCTGGGATTCATTTGATTCACATAAGTATATATTAATAAATTCAAAAGGATGCTTTCCAGTGAATGGTGGGAGATATTTGAAACTTACATGTGTAATTTTTCTGCTTATAATAAAAATAATGGTAGTAGTTATGAAGGCTGGAATCACATTTAAGATGGGCTTAAGGGTTGTATGGATTCACTGAAAGATTAGCGTGTTCCAAATCTAAGCAAACCACTTCAAATCATGCAAACGTTGCCCAGAAACTTTCCCTAACACTTGAAACTTGAAACTGTTTTGAGATCTGGTAGCCTGTAGATTGCTATTTTCTGACAACTCTATTTTTATTCACTTCTTGCTGCAGACGGGGAACAAGTAGTTCCTAAAATGTCAAGAAGAGTCACAACAATCTGTTATAAAATTTTACCTTGGGATATATTTCAAGAAAAACACCTGACTTTGTTGAAGCACAGAACTCAGTTGCAGGCCAAAAAAAAAAAGCAAGTTTTGATTTCCAGATGCTAGGAGGCAACAATTGAGTACTTTCTACACCCCTCATTAATGTAAATATCACATAAATTTGAGAGCTCCCTCAGGGTAGAGGCTATCATGTTTTAGCCCTATTTTCAGAATTTACTTCAATGTTTGATTCATGATAGATGCTTATGAATAGTTGGTTGAGCAAATGAATTAACAAATGAGGCTGACAGCTCTGCTGCAGTAGAATATGGATTTGAAATGATAAGATGAACCATTCCCCACAGTATTAAGTAGCTCCAATATGAGATATAAATACACACATTCACACACATACTCTTTACAGACACCTCCTGGAACACACTATGGTGCTATTCTTAAAATTCAAATAACATAATAGAATAGCCCCTTCTTTGGTTTGAAAGTGCCTGACTTTTCATAGCATTTCACCTTCTTAACCTCTACCCTTTGCCTGAATCAATCCATTCAGGGTTTCCCATATTCAGTTTTCCTGCCCACCTCCAACTTCTATGTCTTTAACAGTCTCTCTATGGGTGCTCCTTAGAGATTAATTTCTTTAGTGTTTCCGATTCTACCCATTGGTCTTTATTTCCGGCTTTATTTCCTGCTGCAAACTGAATATGAATTCCATTCCACACCTTCTTCAAGCTCTTCTCCTGGTTTCTATTTCAGTAGTCCTTTGATGTGACTCAAGCCTTTGCCTATCATCCCTTCGCCTCCACCCATTCTAACCTTATTGCCTTTGACTCCAGAAAGCCAGAAAGTACATCATATTACTCCCCTCAAAATCCTCTGATAATACAGTATCAACAGCAGAAGGTAAAACATGTGGCCTTTCATGTAAGATGGTACATAGTATCACTGCAATCTATTTTATCAAAATATCTCTCACTATTCCTGTTATGGATTGGATGGTGTTGTTCCCTTCCCCCTGGAGTTGATATCTGGATGTCCTAATCTCTGGTACTTTAGAATGTGACCTTATTTGGAGATATAATCTTCAGTGAGGCAATAAAATTAAAATAAGATCATTAGTATGGGCCCTAATTCATTATGACTGTTGTGCTTATAAAAGAACTTTGGACACAGAGGCATGTGTAGAGGGCAGAGAGGGTCACAAGCTTTAAGGGAAGACAGCAGTGTGTAAGCTAAGGGAAGAAGACAGAAGATTTTTCCCTCACAGACCTCTGACTGAGCCAACCCTGTTGACATCTTGATTTGGACTTCTTGCTGCCAGAACATTGAGATAATAATGTCTGTTAGCTAAGCCACCCAGTCTGTTGTAAATTGTTTTGGCAATCCTAGAAAACTAAGACAACTCCCATGTTACCACTGCCATACACCTATACACACTATTAACCAGCAGGCCTCGTGAATAATATGCTGTCTTCATAGAAACCCCTTTTCTCCTCAAGTGGTACCTCAGGGGAGATTTCCAAACTGTCCTCTTTTAGAATTCTAATCCTTTGTATTCTCAGAGCCTAGTATTTAAATCATTGGGAAACATATTTCACATTGTGTCACAGAAATAAAAATACTTCATCATAAGACACTTTTTCTCATTCAACAGCAATTTGTTTTCACCTTGTGAATGCCCTTCAGGAATTTGCCATCTAGCAAAGAAAACAATAACAAATACAACAATGAAAAGAATAATAGTAGTTAGCAATTACATAGTGCTTATTGTGTGCCAGACACAGTTCTAAGCAAGATAGAATTTCTATTCATGCATTCAGACAATTTCTCTTTCGAGCAAGGATAGAAAATCATAAAAGTAGAAATTGAGACATTTTCTTTTTCTGTGATGTCTTTTATTCCCTTGGGTTAGAATTTATGCAATGATGTTCTAAAGTCATATTTTGAATTTTGATTGTGGGCTTTAATGCCTCATTAATCTGATAAATCCTAATTTCATTTTAGTGCACTAAAAATTTTTCTCAAATAATTCACACTCTGGGCCTCCCTGGTGGCACAAGGGGTTAAGTCTCAGCACTATGAAGCAATAAGCAGGCACTGCAACGCCGCAAGTTTGATCCTCGGCCAGGGAGCAACCCACATGGCACAGCAGACCTCTCCTGACACACCCGCCACTCAGCAGTGTATTTCAGTCGATTTGCCTGTTCTGTTCCCCACTCTGTCTCTGGTGAACCCTCTCACTCCACACAACTCTGGCCTGTGCTCCAGTTCTTGTATGTATAAATAAACAAAATCTATTAAAAATAATTCATACTGTGAAATTTCCCTCCATTGCAGTTTATCTCAAACTTTAGCAAGGAGCATAATAATCCTAGAGGGTTTGTTAAAGCAAATTTCTGGGTCATACCCCAAGTTTCTAATTCACTATGTCTGGGCTGAGGGGTGCTGAGTTTCCAGTTTTATGAAGTTCTTAGATGCTGCTGATTTATGGACCACATTTTGAATATCATTGATTAAAGCCAAGATCATTAACTAAAAACTCTCATACTTCACAAAAATCTCAAAAAGGATGTCATTATTGCCAAGAGTATGAAAAACAACAAACTATATGGCTGATACAAATGTTGCAAGCAGTTCCTACAGTTTGAAAAAACACCAGATTAGTGTGCTAGTTGTGCTGTGCGCATGCAGTTATTCTTATTTGAGATATTGTTTGACCAAATTTATCATTAATTGGGAAAATGCACATGTGCCTAGGTACATATTATTATCATGCAAATGTATACATGTGTATGTGTATATGTCATCACAAAATAATTCTTGACAGCAACCAAATGCATAAATTCAAGGTTCTGATAGAACATTCTTATTTTTAAAGTAAATTTGTTGATTATTTAAAAAAATTAAGCAGCATAATTATGTTTTGTGGTTCTCATAATTACAGAAGCATGATTTTCTCAGAACGTTACTCTCTGATGCTCCCTCTAGTGTCCTTAATGGTATATAAAAAGTAATGCATATTAACTTAGATTTAATGCATTCAATAGTAATTTAGAGATATTTCAACATATCAGAATAAAGCTTTAAGATATTACTTGCCCAGTCTCAGAATTTTTTTTATGTCTAGAATGAAGGCAAAATGAGAGTTGTTCTTTAAAAAAATTAATCTTCTACAGCAAAAGTATACACCTCAAGCATCCTAATGTGTATTTAAATATTCAGAAATTATTATGCAGGTTGTATTTTGTGCATGACATGTTTTAGTCACATTTACACATTTACCCATATGCAACATCAACTTTTTTTCATATAGCATTTGAGCTTTCTAATCTCACATATATAGCTTTCTTACTCTCTCACTCATTTGAAAACTTAATTATATGTATGTTTGCAAAAAATGTGAATTTGTCATATATAGGTATAAATACCAGCTTGAAAGAAAATTCCCTAATGGACATAATTCAAGGAAAGAATCAAAAGAATTCCCATTTAACAGATTTCTTTCTACATTTCAAATAGTCCTCTAGCTTTCCATTGTGAATCAGAATTTGTTTTTCTCCTCAGTGTAATTATTTGAAATCTTATAAAAAAAATATTAGGCAATAATAAATTTCACAACTGATTCTAAATTCTTATTTAACATTTATCATAGGTATAAAATTTAATTTATTTGAAATATACGCTAAAATAATATAAAATTATAATATGTAACAGGAAATGTTTAATATTAATTCTGACAAAAATAATTTCTGAAATGTTATTGGTTGCATTAAGGATCAAGATACCTGGCATAAAATCACTTTATATTAAAGAATGCATATATTAATATATAGCTTTGAGTTGAAAATATAGCTATTATTATGCAGGATCACTTAAATGGATTAAAAGTGCTAATAGCATTTTTTTTAAATGAATCACCTAATTTGAGAGTAAATTTTATTTAATCCAAGTGAATATATGTCTTGGAATGTAAAATTACTATTGTTTTCCTTGTGGTGATTTACTCTAAAATATGTCAGAACAAATGGATGAAGTCAATTTCTAAGATTTAGTAAATACATATTATTAAAATATTCTCCTTGAACAAGTTCAAGACTAGTTTAGTAATCATCTCCTAAGTACTTTGAATAGAAATGCACTTAACAGTCTTTTAAAATCACTGTCCTTTACACACCAGTCAAATAGAAAAAAATATGATATTAAAATGCAAGTTTTTATAATTTCTCTTGATTAAACATCTGAATTCTTTGAGCCATTTTTTCAATCATTTGTTTATAAAAGTGCTACAATAATCTTTAAAAGTGTTCTATTAACATGGTAACATCAATATTAAATCTAGATCAACATTAAATCCAAAACCCAACCAATACAACCTTTCCACCCAGTAATGTAACCCTGAAACTGAAACATGTTACACTGCTAATCACAGTGGTGACCCACATCCAGAATTTTCTTAAAAAATTTTTCATGCTGCATTTGCATTTGAAAATAATTTTAATATGACCAACAAATTATTTTCTGTCCAAAGTTAGGTGAAAGCAAGATCTTGGTAGAGTAACAGTAAGTGTATGCTCTGGAAAATGGAAAACAAATAGATTTATAATTAATATTTTATATACATACACATACAGAAAAAATTGTAAACACTGAAAAGAACTATCAAAAAGTATTATGAAGCTGCCATGTATTATAAAAGCACATTTCTAACTTATGTATGCTATTGAGCTAAATAGAAATAAAATTTTACAGATTTTATATTCTTATGGAAACTACAGATAAGTCAAAAACAAAGGTAGTTAGACAAGTGTATGCTAATATCATTTTAATAAGTAATTGAACTTGAAATCAGTCTTCCAACTACCTTGATGCACAATTCTGAATCTTTAGCATTCTTTGTTGATATTAAATGCTGACATTTAGTATAGGTGCAGATTTTGACAAGACTAATAATACTATTTATACATGTAATTATTTAAATTACCCATACTGCCTAAGTTTAATTGTGTTCACCAAATTGGCATGCATAATTTATGACATCAGTGCTGTCAACTATCAATCTACATTTCAGACAGCAACACATCAACTAAATGACAGGGTAAAATGTTTGAGTTGATTCCAAAAAGAACTTTAAACTTTTGAGAGTGGAAGTTTGCATCATATTTATGTACTCAAGTGATAGATATTTTTTATAGAATGCAAGTTTTTATTTTTTCTCTTGATTAAACAACAATGTTAACTGAATTCTTTGCTCCATTTTCTCAATTGCTTGTAAAAGTGCTGCAATAATCTTTTTAAATGTTCTATTAATATGGTAAAATCAGTATTAAATCCAAATTAGCATTAAATCAGAAAACCAACCAACACAACCTTCAAAACTTCAGGGGCCTCCCTGGTGGTGCAGGTGGTTGAGCACCACACTATGAAGCTGTCCGCAGCCTCTGCAGCGAGGGTTCGATCCCAGCTGCCCGTTGAGGGTCCCACATGGCGAGCAGACGTCTCCTGTCACGCCCGCTGCTCGCCTCAGCAGTCTGCCTGTTCTGTACCCTGCTCTGTCTCTGGTGAATCCTCTCACCCTCCCGCACAACTGGCCTATGCCCAGTTCTTGTATGAAAATAAATAAATCTTAAAACAAACAAACAAACAAACAAACAAAACCTTCAGGACTCTTTCAAAAAAGAAAATTAATCAAGGTGATGGTGAGGGAGGGGTGCCCATTGAATCAGGAATACTAATTTTAATTTGTTCAGGCCATCAGCCACTTTGTAAGTCCTATAAAGCTTACGGACACCTTCTCAAAATAATATTTTTAAACACACATAATACTGCAGGCACAAATTATATGAAAATATAATGATCAAATGGTTGTGTGATTAGCTATATGGTATCATGTATGTGTGATTTGTTAACAGCACAGTAAATGCAGCTCAATAACTAACAAAATTTCAAATAATGGTAATCATAAAAGGATGTGCTGAGATATGCCAACAATTGTAATAGGAAAACATCAGGGACGTGTAAGCCAAGATACTCCTAGTAGTTTTGTAGTTTGTTGTCTAACTTAGAGAAGTTAGCGAAAATAAGAATTGATTCTTTTTTCCTGGCCAAAGTCACAAGTGATCTGAATTGTATCCTCAAACTCGTCAATATCTGTGAACCCATGGTTAAGAATTCCTGCAACAGAGTAAACTGCATTTCAATCCAGTATTTCTTCTCCTTGAGAGTTGAACTATCAGTTTATTTCAGAAATAGATAAGCATTGTGCATTTTCAGCGTGTATTAGGCAAAATGTTTAGAAAATTTTTACCTAAGCAACTAATGCTGAAAAGTGTTTAAAATTTTTAATATAATTTTTCTTTAATTTTATTTTTACTAGTATTGAAATATGCATGTGACCTCTCTGCATGAATGTGTTCTGTAAATTAAAACTATTCTGGAATCCATGGTATTAAGCAAATGACAGACCATAAAATGCAAGGATTTAGCTGTCCAAATCTTATTACACAGAGCTTGGTGAACTGCAATGTTGGTATTTTATTTGCATCTATACACGAAAAATACAATAAACAAAGCTTAAGGGACATTGTGAATATTTTTATAGGAAGATGTCACATTTATAAGGAATAGATTAAAACAAAATGAGCATTTCTTTAACACCAAACTAATGAAAACCTGAAAGTAACTGTACACATTAAATTATTTCCCCTCATCTACTTCTAAATTCAATTGAAATGTGCTTCGTAAGATGAAATGGACAATTCACCCTTCAACTGTTGAATAAGATTTAGAACAAACCAGTTTAAGGTTATTTTTTCAATTCAGTTAATTTCCTTTTTAAACCAGGACCCAATAAGGCATGAGAGCACACATATCTGAAAAGAATAAAATTGACTTAATAAAGATCTGTTTTTGCTAGCAAACTAATCCAGACAGATGCATCAAACATCATTAAAATGCACAAAAAGATTTTATTCATGTATATTTGAATATATACACATATTGAAGATTTGTTAAAGGTAAATTTAACATGATTTTAGAGATCAAGCATAATTCTCACATTAATAGCTTTGAGATAGAGAAATCATAAAAATTGCATTAATAATTTTATCAAAATACCAAAAGATTACTCTTCTAGTCATCCAAACCTTCTGTATTAGTTTCTTGTCAATGCATAACAAATTGCCACAAAATTAGGGGCTTAAAACAATGCCCATTCATTAACACACAGCTCTGTTGCCCAAAAGTCCAACTAAGGTCTCCAGGGTTTTCTACTCAAGTTTTCACACCCAAAATGTTCACTAGTCAGGGATTTATTATGGAGACTCCAGGGATGACATCCAATGTCATTCTGGAAATTGTTAGAATGCAATTCTTTGTGGCCATAGGATGGAGATCCACATTTCTTCATGGCTGAGAATAATGAAGAAAAAAAAAGATGTTGAAAATATTTGACCTAATCTCACTAATGCCATCACAAATATTTATTGAATAATGTCTTATACCAGTCATTATTCCTAGCATTGTAAATGTACTGGCAAGCAAATAGTCACTGCATTGAGCTCGATTTATAGATATTTCACAAACACCAATACCTATAAAAAAAAGTCATCTAGTAAAATAGCTAACTATATTTCAACATGTATTTGTTGTGAAATTGTTGTGAACTGTTCACTGCTGGATGCTGAGAACACACATGAATGATATAGCTCCTGACTTTTTTTTTTAAGATTTATTTATTTATTTGTTTGTTTATACAAGCACTGGGTACAATCAGAAGCACGGGACGCTGAGGGAATTCACCAGAGCCAGAGCAGGCAGACCAATGAAATACACTGCTGAGGGGAGCAGTGGGTGCAGCAGGAGAGGTCTGTCGCGCCATGTGGGACCCTCACCGGTGGCCGGGGATCCAACTGGCACTGCAGAGGCTGCCGGCTTCACAGCTCAGTGCTCAACCGATGCGCCACCAGGGGAGACCCACTCCTGACTTTTATAAAGCAAAATGATGTTATTTTATAGCATCTCATAAACAAACTGAATATCTTTTTGCGTGTGTGTGTGAGATACTAAGAATGTTTTAATCCCTGCTTTATTTCTAAAGCTTTTAATCATTGATATATCATCAAGATTAACTAATGACCTGGGAAGGGCAGGGAACTAGTCCAAGCATGTCCAAAAACTGAGACCATCAGTTCAGATCCAAGGGCACTTTTTGAAATAGCTACATTTAAGATGCCTAGGTCTTGATGGCATCTCCAGGAAAGCAGAAGGAGATAATTTTTCTTACTAAATAATCTGATCCAATAACTGAATTTTCTGTTAATCACCTTGAAATAGATGAGCCTAACATGCAAATTATATATGGCAAGAGCTAATGATCAACATGTTTGCTTACTAATGGTTTTAAAAATTAAGTGGTTTCATCAAGACTTTCCAGAACTAAAACAATTATTTAGATATCATGAAGAATTAATGTATTTTATTGTCTGGTATTCTTTCACAAACAATATTAAAATGAAGTCTTATGTTTAACAAAGTAAATATGAACAAGAGAACCAAAAAGTATATTGAGTCATTTCTAACTATTCATTGCAGCATAATGTTTGCTCAGTATTACAAATTACTTTTAAAAGCAAGCATGGAGTGGGCCTCCCCCGTGGCACAGCGGTTGAGCGCTGGCTTGCAAAGCTGCCGGCAGCTGGTTTGATCCCTGGCTGCTCCACTGCCTCTGGAGGAGGGCCCCACATGGTGCACAGACCTCTCCTGCCACCCGCTGCTCCCCTCAGCAGTGTACTTCGGTCCTTCTGCCTGCTCTGCTCCCCGCTCTGGCTCTGGTGAATTCTCTCACCCTTCCACACTTCTGACTGTACCCAGTGCTTGTATAAATAAATAAATAAATCTTTAAAAAAAAAATATATATAGAAAGAAAAAAAGCAAGCATGGAGTGAGAGGTATTGATTTTTTTCAAAAGGCATAGTATAAAAACAAAAATAGAGTTCAGAGATTAAGATATCTCATTTTTTTATAGAAGTTAAAATATAGGAAAAAATGATGGGAATATAAAAATACAGTTATACCAAAGTAGCATATTATCATAGAAAAGGAGTGTATGAAAAATATTTTATCATAAATCTTATATTAGAGGTAGTATAATTTCATAATGTTGAATCCTCTAATTCTAGAGTAGGGAAACGACTTAAAAACACCCAGTGTAAAAATACTTAAGGACCTCTACTTATTTTTTTTCAAAAGAATATGCTGAGATATTAAAGTCCTCTTTCACTAACATTGCAGAGTAGATGAGGGCTGAAACAGATCAAAATTTGGCTTCTTTCTCTTCAGTAGCTTGCTCTCACTCTTAAAAAGAATTTGTACCAAATCACAGAAGATAATTTTTTACTGATATGGAAGTTATAACCCTCCTTTGGATTTAAACTCTCATCATCATTCTGGGAAGAATGGAAGAAACTAATACTTATGGAGTGACAAATAAGTGTTTGCCCTTTTCCTGTGTGCGTGCGTGTGTGTGTGTGTGTACACATATATATTCACATATTGTATATGTTATAAACATAGGCTTAAATATAACATAAACATAATAGGCTTAAACATAACAATAGGCTTAAACATAACATAAATATGTTATAAACATATTTAATATTGAATTCCTAACAGACTTTATCCAAAACACTAACATGGACCATCCTTCCCATCACTTTCTATCCCCTTATTTTATTTCATTCATTGTTATTCACTTACTTCTACCCCAATTAGAATGTAAACTCTATAGAAGCAGAACAGTGCTTAGTATAGAGTAATAATAGTTCAATGAATAAATGCATAAATGAATTTTATTTACTTTTTGAATTAATAAGTAATATTCCCAATTTTGCTTTAATATAGACATTGGTTACTCAAATTTATAATGAAAACTACAAGCCTGGGTTACTTCAGCGGGCATCATAGCTAAAATGTGACTGAGCTGATTTCAGTGGAAGATATAATCTCAGAATAATAGTTATACTCATATATTGTACATAGAGAAAAAGTATAGTTATATTTCTACATATAGATAGAAAAAGTTCTATGAGGATACATAGAAAATAAGAAATGTTTTAGAATACTAAATGTGCATATAAAATAGAAATTGCGTATCATGTATATTATTTTTTCTTTTGAGAAGTATAGTTTTCACAACAAAGTATATTTGAATCTGGTAATCTATAAAATGATAATATCTTTTTCAAAATTTACATTAACTTCTTTGTGATTCCAACCTATATGTGCATTTTAGTAATGACGGTATAAAGAACAGATCATTCATTGCAACATATAATACAAATATAAAATTATGTAATGTTTTCATTAACAAAAGTTCCATAAAATGAATAATTGATGCTAAGACAAACATTTACAGATTATTTATTGATTGGAAACACATTAATTTAAGCCGACTTTATGTTTCATACATATAACCACAGCCTATTATTCTTTGTAAAATTATCTGTACCTCTTATAAATGCGAGAATTCCAAATGTGAATCAAAATAGGTGGTTATTTTAGGTCTGGGGCATTATTATTAATATAAAGTTATTTAAAAAATCCATGATACACACGTATGTTGGCAAACCACATCCTCTGATTTTAGACAATCTATTTGATATTCAGAAACCGGGTATCCACGTTTCTGGTATGTCTCTGAGCCACATATTCCACTCATCTCTGAATGTTTAATATAAGATACCACAGAGACATTGTGTTCTGTAATTATGAGGAGGCTGCTGAGGTTGGTAATCATCAACATGCTGGCTGCTATAAGAAACTCAGAGTTTGCCTTCAGAGCAAAAGCACAGGGTCTGGCCAGGAATGTTTATTTCTTGAAAACAACCCAAATGCCCCAAAATAGATGACTGGATCAAGAAGATGTGGTACATATACACAATGAAATATTATTCAGCAATCAGAAAAGATAACCTAATGCCATTCACAGCAACATCGATGGAGCTAAAAGGAATTATGTTCAGTGAAATAAGCCAGAAGGAAAAAGAAAAGTATCAGATGGTTTCACTTATAGCAGGAATATAGGGGAACCAAATAAGACATCAGTGTAAAAAAATACTAACAGTACAAAACACAACAAAGCAAAAACAGACAATTATAAATTGGAGACATCCTGCAGGGGAGGAGGAGGGAGAGGGATCAGAGGGAGAGAGGGAGCACAGGGGACTGAGGTGATGGTGCACTGGTGAATGGGTGAAGGAAATTCTATGGGGACTACACCTGAGGGGGTGGAGGGAAGCAAATATTGTTTAAAATGAACAATGATGTAAAAAATAAAAAAAATAAGAACAAATAAATAAGAAAGAAAATGTGTTAGGAATAAACGATGCTTCATTGCAAGATTTTAAGGAGAGAACAGTAAGGCCCTGTTGTAATGAATTGAAAGACAACTATAAACCTGAGATTAACTGCAAAAATTACACTTGTTTTTCATTGTTCTTTTTTAGAATGGTAGAGTCTTAATATTCTTATGAAGAGTTCTATTAGCAATAATCTTAGGGGAATATATTAAAGTAGGATAACGCTTAGAGTGTTTTTTGTATGTATAGTCAATGGCATATATCCTCACACATATTATGAGAAGTGATATGTTAAAGAGTATAAAGAGTATAGACCAATGGTGATGTGTAGCATATCTAGAAATTCAGCAAGGCATTAGAGAATCCAATGAGAAGCATTTTGAGCAATGAAAAGAATGGAAGGATTTGGCAGCAGGTAGATCCAGCTCTGACATTTACCAATTAGACAAATGTGGAATGTATCCATCAGTTCTCTGAGTCTTGGCTTCATCATTTGTAAAATGCAGGTAAAGATCACAAGCTGAGAAAACACAGATGGTCCTCAAAATAAATTTTCCCCCATTCCCATTGATGCTTAATGTAAAAGACTAGGCAATCAACAGAATGTAGTCAGAAAAGCACATTCAACCTTGGATGAGAGAGTTCAAGTGGTCCTTAAAACTCCTGGATTAAATGTGTACATTCACAAAAAAAGAACAGATAGAATTAGTTCACCTTTTACTGCAATGGCCCATCAATAAAATTTGTATAATGGATATTAAAGAAATTGATTTCATAAAGAAAGAGATCATTTTAGCAGCTAGCATCACAACTCAAGATATGTATAATAACAGGGCCTCCTGGTGGTGCAAGGGGTTAAGCACAGCACTATAAAGCTATCCACAGCCACTGCAGCATGAATTCAAACCCCAGTCAGGGAACTACCCACATGGCGCAGCAGACCTCTTCTGTCTCACCCTTTGCTCCCCTCTGCAGTGTGTTTCAGTAGATCTGCCTGTTCTGCTCCCCACTCTGTCTTGGGTGAATCCTCTCACTTCCCCACACCTCTGGCCTACACCCTGCTCTTTTATGCATAAATAAAATAAATCTTTTTTAAAAAGATACTGTATAATAATAAAGCTATGTTTATGGATTGACATTTTATATAAAAAGGATTTCTCTGAGTAAAAATATATTAACTCTTTTGTAATTTGGTCATGAATTATCTGTACTATAATATCAATGGAGTAAAACACACTAATATTTATACTGAAGCATTTTAGCCATTCAACAAATGGAGGTAGAGCAAATGACGTCCATAGGAGGAAAAAGAAAATGTGACTGAAATCTCACACCTGAACAAAAAATGAATCAAATTAATTAAAAGTACTGAAGTAAAAATGTAAAAATATTAATTTTTTTAAGGGAAACAGGAGATATTTTCAGAAGTTAGAGTTAGGCAGAATTCTTTAGAATTGAAACAAAAAATAATCCATAAAAGGCAACAATAATGAATTGGGCCACATTAAAATGCTATGTAGAGACCATGTAAAGATAATGAAAAGAAAAGCTAAGGATTGGGAGAAAATATTTGTAAACCATACACACAACCAACAAAGCACTTATATCTGACATCTGTCAAAACTCAATAGTAAAAAACAAAATAAAATTAGAAAATAGGCAAAAGACATGAGTAGATATTTCAAAAAAGGATATACAATTGGTAACTATGCAATGAAAAAACATTCAACATCCTAAGCCATTAGATAAATGCACCTTAAAACCATGGTGAACTATCACTGCCTACCTAATACCACAACTAAAATTAAACATAGACAAGATTAATTGCTTGCCAGAATATGGAGAAACTGGGTCACAAACGCTATGCAGCTGAGAACATAAAAAGTGACATAGTTACTCTTAAAAATGTTTAAGCAGATTTTCAAAAAATTAAACATGCAATTATCATATGATCCAACTCTTGCTCTCCTAATCATTTGTCCCAGAAAAGTGAAAACTTGCATTCACAGGAAAACATGAACATTTATAGAAGTGTTAGTCATAACAACCCCAAACTGCCCAGATACACTTCAATGGGTAACTCTTTAAACTCTGGTAGACATCTACCATGGAATGTTACTCAGCAATAAAAGATCTTATATTCCTGAATCAGTTTGAATTAATTTCCTGAGAATATATTGAGTGAAAAAAGTCAATTCCAAAAGGTCACGAAGCATTCAAATTACATTTTTATAGCGTATTTCAAAATGACAACATTTTAGAAATGGGGAGTAGATTAGGATTGCCTATAGTTAGAGATGGGAGATGAGGTAGGAGGGAGGGAAGTATAGTTAAAATCTTCCCTCCCCACTCTGTTCTAAGCCCTCTGCTTCTTCCTCCCCATCTGGAGATAACAGTTTTCAAATGTTATTTTTATTTGAATATTTTGAAATAGTTTTCAAATGTTATTTTTTTAAAAGATTTATTTATTTATGCATGCAAGAACTGGGGTACAGGCCAGAGGTGTGGGGGATGAGAGGATTGACCAGAGACAGAGTGGGCAACAGAACAGGCAGTTTGCCTGAAATACACTGCTGAGGGGAGCAGCAGGTGAGACAGGAGAGGTCTGCTGCACCTTGTGGGTACCTCCCTGGTGGAGATTGAACTCGTGCTGCAGAGGTTGTAGATAGATTTATAGTGCTTAACCCCTTGTACCACCAGGGAGACCTACAAATGTTAGTTGTTGTTTTTTTTTTGTTTTTTTGTTTTTTTGTTTTAAGATTTACTTATTTATACAAGAACTGGGGTGCAGGCCAGAGGTGCAGGAGGGTGAGAGAATTCACCAGAGACAGGGTGGGGAGCAGAACATGCAGACAGACTGAAAACACTGCTGAGGGGAGCAGCGGGCAAAACAGGAGAGGTCTGCTGCGCCATGTGGGCATCTTCCTGGCTGGCCAGGAATCGAACAAGCACTGCAGAGGCTGGGGACAGTTTCACAGTTCTGTGCTCAACCCACTGTACCACTGGGGAGGCCCAAATGTTAGTTTTTGGGATTGTCTTTATGTAACCTTTTATTTGGTTTCCTATAGTCCACATATAAGTGACATCATATGATATTAGCCATTCTCCTCATCTAATTCACTTAGGATAATCCCTTCCAGTTTTTGCTTGCTAGTTAGTTAGTTTGTTTGTTTTAGTAGTAGTCCATTGTGTATAGGTTGTTTCCATAGTTTGGCTATTGTACATAGTGCTGCACTAAACATAGGAGTCCAGGTTTCCTTTCAAATTAATGTTTTGTATTCTTTGTGTAGGTTCCTACAAGTGGAATTGCTGGGTCATATTAATCTTTTATATGACCAATTTTAATCTTTTCAGAAATCTCCATATTGTTTTCCATAATGGCTAGACCGTTGTACATTCCCACCAAGAGGGTTGGGGGATTCCCTTTTCTCCACATCCTCCCCAGCATTTGTTGTTTCTGTTCTTTTCCATATGGGTCATACTCACAGGTGTGAGGGAGTATCTCATTTTAGCCTTGATTTGCATTTTCCTGATGGTAAGTAGTGATGAACATTTTATCATCTGCCCATTAGACATCTTTATCTTCCTTGGAAAAGTGCCTATTGAACTCTTTTGCCAATTTGATTGAGTTATTTGTTTTCTATTTGTTGTCAGTTTCTTTTGTGTGATTTCTTGTAGCTCTTCAATATCATTCCCTTTTCAGATGTATGGTGTGCAAATATTTTCTCCCATGTATTAGGGTATCTTTCCACTTCAGTTATGGTTTCTTCCACTATGCAGAAGCTTTTTAGTTTGTTGTTGTCCCTGTTGTTTGCATTTTTCTTTGTTTCTTTGTTGTTGAAGACAGATCTGCAAAGACATCCCTGAAGTTTATGTTATAAAGTGTTTTGCCTACATTTTCTGGTATTTTATGGTTAAATTTGTCTTTAAAGTTGATATAAAATTGAATGGATTCATACCATAATGGGGGAAAATTAGGGAAAACTGTGAATTTCCATAACTAAAATAAAATTGCATTGTAATAATTCAGAAACTTATTCCTGCTTATTCAAAAGTGCTTTCAGCAATTAGTATTCCATAATCATTTTATTTTTTAATTATGTTTTTATTTTTTACATCATTGTTCATTTTTAAACAATATTTGCTTCCTCCAGCCCCCTCAGGTGTAGTCCCCATAGCGTTTCCTTCCCCAGTGCACCCGTGCACCATCACCTCAGTCCCCTACTCTTCCCTCCCTCCCTCTGATCCCTCTCCTGCCACCTCCCCTGTCTCTGATTTATAATTGTCTGTTTTTGCTTTGTTGTGTTTTGTACTATTGCCATTTTTTACACTGATGTCTTATTTGGTTCCCCTATATTCCTGCTATAAGTGAAACCATCTGATAATTTTCTTTTTCCTTCTGGCTTATTTCACTGAGCATGATTCCTTCTAGCTCCATCGATGTTGCTGTGAATGGCATTAGTTTATCTTTTTGGATTGCTAAATAATATTCCATTGTGTATATATACCACATCTTCTTGATCCAGTCATGTATTTTTGGGCCTTTGGGTTGTTTCCAGGTTTTACCTATTGTAAATAGTGCTGTAATAAACATAGGGGTACAGGTGGTCTTTTGAGTCAATTTTTTTGTTTTCTTTGGGGAAATCCCTAGGAGTGGTATTACTGGGTCATATGGTAGCTCCATTTTCAGTAGACTGAGGAACCTCCAAACAGCTTTCCAAAGTGATTGGACCAGATTGAATTCCCACCTGCAATATAGGAGAGTTCCTTTTTTACCACATCCTTGACAACATTTGTTGTCGCTGTTTCTTTTTTTGATATGTGCCATTCTTACTGGTGTAAGGTGTTATCTCAGTGTGGTTTTGATTTGCATTTCCCTGATTATAAGGGATATTGAACATTTTTTCATGTCTGTTGGCCATTTGCATTTTCTCTTTGGAGAAATGTCTTTCAAGTTCTTCTTTGTGATCAGTCCTTTATCAATTGAATGGAGTGCAAAGATTTTTTCCCAATCAGTGGGGTGTCTCTCTGTTTTGGTTAATGTCTCTTTTGCTATACAGAAGATTTTCAGTTTGATGTAATCCCAGATGTTTACCTTTTCCTTTTCCTTGACTTTCTTTTTTTTGGGTGATGAATCTTTAAAGATGTTATTGCGATGTATGTCTTGTAGTCCCATAAACTATTTTTTTTTAATATTTATTTTATTTAAGCATACAAGAGCAGGAGTACAGGCCAGAGATGTGGGGGGTGAGAGGATTCACCAGAGACAGAGTGGGGAACAGAACAGGCAAATTGACCAAAGTACGCTGTTGAGAGGAGCAACAGGCAAGTCAGGAGAGGTCTGTTGCGCCATGTGGGTTGCTCCCTGGCCAGCTCGGGGATCGAACTCATGCTTCAGAGGCTGCGGACAGCTTCATAGGTTGCATCTTAGCCTCTTGAGCCACCAGGGAGGCCCTTCCATAAACTTTTAAAATACTTTCTTCTCTATGACCAAGTGGTTAAAAATCAAGAAATTACATAATTTTCTTGGAACAAAACAGACATAAAATCATTTCTAATATCATTACTCTATATTTCGATGTCCTTAAACACTTTAAAAACAGCCAAAAGTGACTCATAAACTTGAATTACTCTCTGCATGTAAGGTTTAGTCATTTGATCTATGAAAATTAGAATATATATGATATATATAATCCTTATTAATGATTTACCAGAAATATTATTAGATATATAGTAAATATTCCAATTTTTTTTTTTTTTAATACAAGCACCAGTACAGTCAGAAGCGCGGGAGGGTGAGAGAATTCACCAGAGCCAGAGGGGGGAGCAGAACAGGCAGACAGATGAAGGACACTGCTGAGGGGAGCAGCGGGCATGGCAAGAAAGGTCTGCGCGACCTGTAGAACCCTTGACCGGCTGCCAGGGATCAAACTGGTGCGGCAGAGGCTGCGGGCAGCTTGACCCGCGTGACAGAGGCTGCGGGCAGCTTGACTGGTGCGGCAGAGGCTGCGGGCAGCTTCGCAGCCCAGCACTCAACCGCTGCGCCATCAGGGGAGGCCCAATATTCCAATTTTTTAAATAGGCATATGTGGCTAATGTTACATTTTTCTTCACATTGCTTCCTCTTCTATTTTCTCTCCAATTTAGTCTCTAATTATTTTGCCTAACGACAGTCAGTGATTTACAATTATCAGAAAATCATTCTCTATTAGTTAGCATAACAGGAAAAATATATGAATTGCTTCTCTTTAATTTTACAAATATCTGTCCAATATTTGAAGGACTAGAAAAAAAGGGACAAAAAAATCAAAATAATTTTAGACCATGACAATATACAATTAAATTTCCAAAATCAAATGGACATTGAACATGGGAATAAATAAGGTAAAAATGATGCCCTGCAGTTTTCTCCAAAATAAATGTTTTAGAAATGGCTTTTATATCTTCACTGTGAGTGCTATTTATCGAGGTTCTTGATCTGTTTCTTGGAATGAGATTAACTGCTCCACTTGGCATGCTGATTACTTCAAGACATGTGAACTTCTCAAATATCTGGAATGAATTGTGTAGAGAGGAAAGGGAACCTCATGGTGTCATTCTGCTGTAGGTGATCACTGGCACCCAGCAAGCTGTCTTGTTGTTTTATAATCTGAATTTGTCTTACAGTTTCTGGTCAAACTAAACACTGACATATACAACATGTCTTGGAACATTGACACATTGCTCTGAAAGTCTTAGTCTAGATAATAATTAACATCTATTTCCAGAAAAAAACGAACTTGCACTGGTCTTAGATGTCAGTGGTTGTCTCTCAGAGCTAAAATAAAATTAATGGGCTGTGTAAATGTTGATGGTTCAATAATAAATTGATTCCACAAGTAATACTAATTTTTGTGGCTCTTCTCATCTACCTAAATCTACTCATTGTGTTGCAAAGCTATCATTATAAAATAAATAGCTCACTGGTGTGAATGTTGAGGGTGTGGAAGATAGGGCAACAAGAAATGCCTGTGTTATTACAGCACAAATAAAGGGATTTTGAATAAACTCAAAGAGACAAATAATTTAACTTAAAAAGCAGTATGTGGACAACTGTGCTTGAAATATAACCTAATATATCAACACTTTGTTTTTATTAAACATTATAAGTAATGCTCAATAAATAAATTATAATTTATTACAGTCTTATGAATATCTTCAGATATTATTTCTCTGAAACTAAGACATATGTTTTTATTTCACACTAGACAATTTTTAAATTTAATATTAAATCCAGAGAAACCTACTACAATGATCTTAATTGCAGCTATGTTACTCAAATTCTGGGTAGTTTTAGTACTTTCACTTAAGAGCATATTTTATAGAAATCTTGACTTTCTGAAACCAATTTACTAGAAGAGTAATGTGCAATTAGAGCAGTTCTGTGTATATAGTTGGAGAGTTGGGCTTCTTGGTCTATTTGAAAGTCCTAAGTCAAGACCTCAAACACTATCCCTAGAAAAAAGTATGTTATCAGATGTATGTAAGTTGTCAGATGCATGGTGTGCAAATATTTTCTCCCATTCATTAGGGTTTCTTTTTATTTTAGTTGTTTTCTTGCACACTGTGCAAAAGTTTTTAGTTTGTATACTTTTTTAAAAAATATTTATGTATTTATTTATACAAGCACTGGGCACAGTCAGAAAAGTGGGAGGGTGAGAGAATGCACCAGAGCCAGAGCAGTGAACAGAACAGGCAGACCAATGAAATACACTGCTGAGGGGAGCAGCGGGCATGGCAGGAGAGGTCTGTCCCACCATGTGGGACGCTCGCCCGCGGCCAGGGATTGAACCAGCACTGCAGAGGCTGTGGGCAGCTCCGCAGCCCAGTGCTCAACCACTGTGCCACCAGGGGAGGCCCTAGTTTATATACTTTTATACACACTTTTAGTTTTACTTTCATGCATGCAAAAAATGAATAGTATCCAAAATAGGTGCAGGAAAAACAACCTACATTAAACTGATGATATTTCCAGGGCTGTCAAATCAGTGTAATTTCACATATATGCATCTTGGAACTTACTTGTGCAAGGCATTGTACAAATCACATTTGTAAACTTGACAGAACTATAAATAAGACAGAAATGTAAAACAGACATATAAAATCGATTAAAATAATTGAGTGAATTTAAAATTTGTCGAATGACTATTCTAAGCCTTTAGAAAAACGAAGCTAATCTTTCTAAAACATTTATAAGCAAAGGTAGACAGTGCTTCTTTTAATGTTTTTTAACATTTTTATCAAAGTTTCATATGAGGACAATGAAGATATAGATCAAATACATAGATTATACCAAATTCCTAGGGTTGTAACCCTCAGCTGAGAGTTAGGATTCACAGTCAGGCTTGCATGGTTCTGATAGCTTCTCTAACTATGTCTCTATATTCTCTAACTAATGTCTCTATATTTTAATGCCCTTCTCTAACTATATTTTAATGTCCTTGATAAATGGGACCAGCATTAAAACCAAGAAGAAATTGAGCTGGCAAAAAAAAAAAAATGAAACCTTTCATGGAAGTATCAAAAATAAATGATATGAAAAACCTAGAATTTTCAGTTGTATACAAATTGTCCATTAACTAACAGTATAATCTGGGTATTCTAACAGGCAGAATTATTCCAGAGGAAGGACTGGTGGGTAGATCAGATAACAAAACATTACAGATAAGATTAAAGATTGCTCAGAGAAGGGAACCATGTTTATGGAAGGTTTGTACAAAGACACATCTGAGAAAATTGGAAATATTTAGCATAGGGAAATAAATAATGCCAGATATGTCATAGGATTATCACATTCATGGAGAAGTAGATATTTTTCCTTTGTTTGCTAATGTAAGCCTAGTCAAAAATACAAATTGGAAGTTTTCTTTGGCTTTATTACAAAGAACATTTTCTTAATTAGGACTTACCGACAATAGAATGGAAGCATTGTGTAAATGAGATCATTGTCTTTCAAGGGTGTTGTAGACAAGATCCCATTATTTGGAAAGGTTAGATTAGATAGATTTCAAGATTCTTTCTGAGACAGTCATTTAATCACTAAGATGTATTGTATGTATGGTCCATAAATTTTGTGCCTTGTGGCAGATTATAAGTTTTCTGGAAAAGAAAGGAATCTATCCTACTAGAGACATAAAAATTTCTTGAATTTTCTTTAAAAAAAAGTTAGCGTTTTTCTCTCCGTGTACCAGCTGAATTAACACCAACTGCTTCATTGTGTCATATGATCTAAATTTGCCCTAAATCTATAGAATTACCATATTCCCTGGCACACTCTTGATAAGTTTTTAGAAACTAGAATTCACCTGTACACACAATGTAATATCATCTCAAGAACTGTGACCAAACCAGAGCAAAACATTTCAAAGATTAATGGAGAAACATTTTTATGGTGTGTTTTATCCACAATATTTGCTATAAAACATCCAAGATTCTACTGAAGGGTTTTAAGCTCTGTGGAATAGAAATAGATTGATAGCATCTTCAGCTTCTTGATAAAAGAAGGGCAGCCTAAATGTAATTATTTCAAAAATCTCTGGGGAACAGAGAAATATGTCTCAAATGGCACATTATCTAAAATAAAGTCAGACATCGCTTGGGGAAAGTAACAGTGACTCCTTTGCTATTACAGCAATATTAACTTGCTCTTGTTTTTCTCACTGCACCTGATTCTTGAAGTCTCTCCTCTTTCACTTGTTTTTTTCTCTTTTTAATATAAAAATGTTAACCATAGATAGAGACAGGGTAGAGAGCAGGAGATTAAATACTGTTTAATGCCAAATTTCATATTAAAATATCTACTACTTTGGGGGGAATTCCCATTCTATTATACTGCACTCTTTATCAAAGAAAATAAATATTAATTTTCAATGGAACTATAATGCATATTTTATGTTCTTACCCATAATTAATATAGATATGTTTTTTGTGAAGCTAAATGTGGGATAAATAGCATCATTAACATGATTTAATACCAAATAAATCATTGATAATTAAAAATTTCATGCATTTATACTCCTTTGTTCTTTTAATGTGGCTAGCTAGTATTTAAATATCAAGAGAAATATTTCTTGGTATCTACTCCAACATTTCATTTGGTCTGCTGTGTAAATATTTACTTTGCCTTACAAAGTTTAAAATAACAGGAGATGCTAAAATCGACATTTGTTCATACATTTTTCTATAATTGTACTAAAATGATAAATTTTAAAATTAAATACATATTTATGGCCATGCATTTAAAGAAGGTATAACCCATTGAGAATGCTTCTCTATTTGATTCATACTTTGTCCTATGGTGATTCATACACGATTGGGTGATCTATGGCACCTTAAATTCTATAGTGCTATCACATTGTAGAAAAGTTCTTGACTTTTCAGTATTCACAAAATTGTTTCCCAGAACTGATGAATGACATCACTAATCACCCAGTAAATGCTAGATGTCACTTTGACATCCCCCTCTTCCTCACCATTTCAAATCCGTTCTCTTTCCAGCCACACTGGGTAGCTCAGCTCTGACCCTCAGCATTTCTCACAATTATAACCCTATTTTTCTAAGTGCTATTTTTGCTTCCAGCATTTCCTGCTCCATCAAATTCTTTACAAATCCTTAGAACTATCAGAGTGATTCTATCTAAGGGAAAAGTACCTGCTTACAAATCCTCCTAAAGTTCCACAATCTCTGGATAAAATCCAACTTCTTAACATGTTGTTAATAGTTTCATAATGCAATTTCCATGTGCTTCCTTAATCCAACACTCTGTTATATGGATGTTACTTATCCATCATGTTAAGCTGCCATTAGTACCATCTTTTCTCACCCCTCTGCCTTGGGCAGTGGAGTGTTGAGTCATGTCAGAATTTCCATACCTTGAATGGGGAGAGTAGGACAGGACTGTGGAGGACAGAGTCTGGACAAAAAACTTCAGGCTGAAGGAGCAGGAGAGAATGGAAATAAAGTTGGTGGAAGAGTATTCCCTTTGGCTAATCTTTGCAGCCTCATCTTTTGTATTGTTTTATTTTGTTTTAAATTGAAGTCCCCTTATTTTACATCCTTACTAGTGTTTTGACAGTAAAGGATTCCCTCCTCAGGTATACACAAACACTGCACTCTCAAGTGACTCACCTCCAGACCAGTGATTATCAGTGGGGGTGGTTTTGCTTCCTAGAGAATATTTGGCAATGTATGGAGCTATTTTTGTTTGTCACAACTTGGGAATATCAGTGGGATCTAGTGGGTAGAGATCTGGGATGATACAGTATCTAGTGGGTAGAGATCAGGGATGATACAGGACTGCACAGTATATGTTCCCCCGTGCTCCCAGCACAACCAACAAAGAATTATCTGGTGCAACATGTGAGTAGTTCCAGAGTTGAGAAATATTGCTAAAGTCAGTAAGCATTAAAAATAATATTTTCAGGGCCTCCTCTGGTGGCACAGGCAGTTGAGCACAGTGCTGTGAAACTATCCACAGCCTCTGCAGCGCGGGTTCGATCCCAGCCAGCCAGTGAGACTCCCACATGGCTCACTAGACCTCTCCTGTCTTCCCCGGTGCTCCCCTCAGCAGTGTATCTCAGTCTGCCTGTTCTGTTTCCCTCTCTGTCTGTGGTGAACCCTCTCACCCTCCCTCACATCTGGCCTATACCCTGGTTCTTACGTGCATGAATAAATAAATGTTTAAAATAATATTTTCAGTTTATTATTTTAGTTCTTAAAACATGGTACCCTTCTTTGTTCTGGTTTTATTTGTGTGAAACACACTCCCTCCTCCATCCTCACTTTCTCTTCTCCCTCACCTCAAGGTTTGGCTTGGAAAATACCAATTCTGATGATCTTAATTTAAATAATATTTTTTCGGAGAAGTCTATTCTGATCCTTCTTTGTCTGTAGTGTGTCTTTTTTAATATGCATCTACAGCATTATCTTCCTCCCATTTTCACACATTTGTTATAAATATTCTTTTGCTTGTTGAATCCTGTTTATCTGTTTCCCTGGCTAAAGAGCAAGGTCCCTAAGGGCAGATACTAAATCTGTAATGTTTATTTGGACATCTCCTATGACCAGAGTAGCACCTATTTCCCAGTAAGAGCAGAATATAAATTCATAAAAAGGGAGGAAGTGCGCAGAGGGAGGGGAATGATGGAAAGTTAGATGTAAAACACCTAATTCATAACAATTATTTTATAAAGTTTGCCCCTTTAAAGGTTTTACTCTCTTTGAGAAGTAGATAGACATTAGAAAAGTTGAGAAAGTAAAATGTATATGCTAAATCTCACTTTCTGCAATTAGTTCCATTATAAAATGAAATTCATGTTTCTATCTAAAATACACATATTATTTTTTCAAAATTAAATGATATTTTTTGGTTATTGGATTCACAATACCCTTAAAATTTCTTTCCTGAAAAATTCCTCTGGAGACTGATGTGGAGAGGATGTGATGGCTATATACATATCAAGCATCTAGAATATTTTGTGTGCATTCTGACCACTTATCTAATGATTTTACTTCATCTTGAATTACGAGTTGGAGAGATTGTCCTAATTGTCTTGAATCAACCTCAACAAGTATCTCTCACTAGAAAGCAAGGTCACGGTCAAATTCAGAGGCCTGAAATGAGCTTATCAGCATGAGTTCGAGAAGTTTATGTATTACAAATAAATTCTCAATTTCATATTTTTTTTTAAAGTGTGGCTTTTGGTATATTTCTTGATAATAGATCTACATCCCTATATCTCAAACCATCCATCTTATCCTAGAAAATAATATCAAATTGCACATTAGAAAGACCTTTTCACATGACTAAAGATATTAATAAATGTATTTTTAGATAAAGAAACCCAATGAGAGAATTTGTTAGTATCGCTCATGATACTTATTATCATTATCAGTGACTTGTTCCAACACCATATGCTTTGCAGTAAAGAGGAGACAAAATCATTGTTCACTGCAAAGGATTTTTTTTTTAATTTTTATGAAGTACAGGCATAGAAATCAAATTATCATGTTTGCCCACTCTTTCTGCACTGGAAGTTAGGCATATTTATTAGCTACAACACAGCACTTCAAGCTGGCATTTGGATCATTTCAATAACTAATGTTTGTTTTATCAACAATGGTTTAATTTGACATGCTGCATAATGCATGTGCAATAACAGTGCCATGTTTGATGGATAAATGCCTAGGAAAAAAATTCAAATTGGCTAATAAATAAAATTGAATTTCGAGACCCCATTTATTTTAAGGAAACTTGTCATGGGTTATTAACTGTACTAAATAATGGCTTGTTTATGTCTGTGCATAAATAATTTGAAACAAATCGGGGTGACATAGTTAGAAGCTATCATACTTCACTTACTGCTAAATATTAAAGAAGGTTAGTTTCCTCAGTTCCTAATCACCAAACCCGGTATTTTTCAGCAATAATTTCCACCTGTTAAAAGTATTACCAAAAATCAACTAAAGTTATATGCATTTAACATAAATGCATTATGTAAACATTCAAAATTTCTACCTATAGGGCCTCCCTGGTGGCACAGCAGGTTGAGCGCAGCACTGTGAAGCCGGCCAGGGAGATACCCACATGGCATAGCAGACCTCCCCTGTCTCGCCCCCTGCTCCCATCAGCAGTGTCTTCAGTCTGTCTGCCTGTTCTGTTCCCCACTCTGTCTCTGGTGAATTCTTTCACCTTCCCATGTCCCTGGCCTGTACCCTCCATGCTTGTATAAATGAATAAATCTTTAAAAAAAAATTTCCACCTATAGTGAGTTAAACTAAATCATGACTCTAGATTAATCTTCTCTTTAACTTCTCCTTGTATTACAAGTAACTATATTACAAGTAACTAGGAGATTTTTTAAAAATTCTGATGCTCTGTTCCACATTCCTAGAGATTCTGAATCAAATCGTTTTTTTGTGATGTTTGTTTTGTTTTCTTTTAATCAGTGGAGTTTTGTGGTTTCTTGCTTGATTGCTTTTTAGACCCCGGTAAGCAATTATTTGTGAGAAGTCAAGATTGAGAATTTTTGCTCTAACATGGAAATATGGTCACTAATGTACACTCACCTATTGGTCTCACCAGGGCAGTGAGATTAAGTTGTTCAACACTGATAAATATTCTTTTTTTTTTTTAAGATTCATTTATTTATTTATTTATACGAACACTGGGTACAGTCAGAAGCTCGGGAGGGTGAGAGAATTCATCAGAGCCAGAGCGGGGAGCAGAACAGGCAGACTGACAAAATACACGGCTGAGGGGAGCAGCGGGCAGCAGGAGAGATTTGCGCGCCATTTGGGACCCTCACCTGGCAGCCAGGGATCGAACCTGCACCACAGAGGCTGTGGGCAGCTTCTCAAACCAGTGCTCAACCACTGCGCCACCAGGAGAGGCCCTGATAAATATTCTTTGTAACAATTAGTTTTCTGAGCATGACTTTCGAACCTGCAGTTGGAAGTACTACAAGAATTTCCAAGATAGTTTTTGGCCACCGGGAAAGAATTTATATACGGAAACACAGGTGAAAATATTGAGAGGCAAAATAAGAAAATTGTGGCAGAGAAGGACAAAGACTTAGTGAACTTATAGCTGGAGATGGGCAAGAACCAAGGAAAGAGTATTGGGAGTAGGTGGAATTTCAACTGTTATCGATAAGTGTGGATGCATACATTAACCTGGCTGTACCTTCATCCCTCATAATTTCATAATAATCTACATAACTATAGTATGTTCACACAATTAATGCAAATCAATAACCCTATGTGTCTGCATTTTGCTTTGTAGTACACAAACAGGTTTACTTAAGTCATCACTTTTGAGTTTCATAACATATGGGATATGCAATTTAGTCTCCCTATTTTTGGATAAGGAACCAGAAACTCAGAATGGATGAATTACCCAATTTATGAAAGTAGCAAGTGGAGGAGTTGGGTCTAAGATTAATCTTCTTGGATCCTAAATAGCTCAGACTTTTTTTTAACACCCCAATCTGAAGCTGCTAAGTTGCTGAGCTTGGGCAAGACTCCAGGTTTCTTTAAAACTGCAAGACTCTCTTATTATATGACATAAATATTTAATACACCGCATTGTCAATAACTGTAGTTCAGTATCTCCTTAAAAAATTAACTTTTCAAGGGCATCCCCTGGTGGCGCAGCGGTTGAGCGCTGGCCTGTGAAGCTGCCCGCAGCCTCTGCAGCGCTGGTTCAATCTCCGGCCACCGGCGAGGGTCCCACATGGCACAGCAGACCTCTCCTGCCGTGCCCGCTGCTCCCCTCAGCAGTGTATTTCAGTCCATCTGCCTGTTCTGCTCCCTGCTCTGGCTCTGGTGAATTCTCTCACCCTCCCATGCTTCTGACTGTACCCAGTGCTTGTATAAATAAATAAATAAATCTTTAAAAAATAATAAAAAAAAATAAATCTTTAAAAAATTAACTTCTCAAAAGGTAATTGAAAACTGATGCTCTAATATTTTTTTGAAACACAATAACAACAAATTCACTCTTCACTGCTTTTCAACAAATATAACTCTACTTCTTTTCAGCATGTACTCTGCAATCACATTTAATACCTGTGTCTTGGGAAATTCAAAGTTGAGCCATTTTAAAAGCTATCAAAACTCAGGAGAGAGGTGAGTGTCAGCACTTGATACTTGAAATGCTATTTCAGTTCTGTCCAGCAGGTAGAAACACTTTGCATTTCCTTATGATCACATGCACATGCTCTGAAGTTTTCGTTCCATGGTTGCCATGATGAATTAGCTTTTAAAATCAGATCTCTGGACCATCCTCTGGTTTATTGATTCAGTAGGACTTACAGAATTCAGTAGAGAGATTATACCCACAATTAGAGTTTATTACAGCCAAAGTATACAGATTAAAATCAGCAAAGACAAAAGACACATAGAGTCCAATGCTCCCCTGGTCCTCTCCCAGTGGAGTCGCAGAAACAGTATGTAATTCTCCAAGCAAACATGTGATGACATATGTGAAGCCCTCCTATCCAGGGACGCTCTTCAGGGCCTTGAGTCTGAGGTTTTTACGGGAGTCAGTTACATAAGCATGAACCTGTGTGACTACCATTAGCTACTTAGTCTGTAGTTCCTCATACCTCTCATCCAAACCCCAAAGTCTAATCAACAGAGCATGGTCCATAGCATCAAAAAGAACTAGAGGATCCACCATAAATCATATTTTACCATAATCTAACTCACATGACCTGAAGCTCCAGACAAAGACACTCTTATCAGACCAGATATTCCAAGGGCAAAAGATTATCTTGCAGTATTCTGTCCAGGACTATCAATCCTTTCTTGAAATATGCAGTTTGAACACTATGTGCCTGCTACCTTAACTCTTTAAAGCATTTAAAAATGGTTGCTTGTGATTTATCCTCAATAGGGAGCCATTGCTTTGCAGTTTACTTTTCATTTAACACTTATTACATCAGTTAATTTTATGACCTAGACCAAGAACTCTGGTTAAAACTTGATAAAGGTTATGTCTGTTTAGATTTGGTATTTTTTGATGGGTAGTATTTCTTAAAAGATTTATTTATTGGGCCTCCCCTGGTGGCGCAGCGATTGAGCGCTGGACTGCAAAGCTGTCTGCAGCCTCTGCAGTGCCGGTTCGATCCCTGGCCACCAGCGAGGGTCCCACGTGGTGCGCATCCGCTGCTCCCCTCAGCAGTGTATTTCATTAATCTGCCTGTTCTGTTCCCCGTTCTGGCTCTGGTGAATTCTCTCAACCTCCCGTGCTTCTGACTGTATCCTGTGCTTGTGTAAAATAAATAATAAATCTTTAAAAAAAAAAGATTTATTTATGAATACAAAGCTGGGGTACAGGCCAGAGATGCAGGGGGTGGGAGGATTCACCAGAGACACAGTGGGGAACAGAACAGGCAGACTGACTGAAATACACTGCTGAAGGGAGCAGCAGGCGAGACAGAAGAGGTCTGCTTCACAATGTGGGTTGCTCCCTGGCAGGCCGGGGATCGAATTCGTGCTGCAGAGGCTGCGGATTGCTTCATAGTGCAGTTTTTCACCCCTTGCGCCACCAGGGAGGCCCTTGATGGATAGTTTTAATACCTTACTACAGAATTATTTAAAGAAAGTTCAGTATATTTCATTTAATACCTTTATTCTATCTCTATTTTTCATACAATCATGAGTAAAAATCACAAGTAGTAAATAGTAACTATGAAGACAATCCCCTACATGGACTAGATGAAGCTAGAAGCTTCCTTGGTATAATCGGCCCTTCTCCTATTTCCAAGCACTATTAAATTTTCATATGTATGAAAATGACTGATCTGTATACCACTCAACTTCCAAGAATTGTGGCAAAGGAGCAGCAAAGAAAATGTAGAAATCTTTCTGGAGCGTTGATTTTACTTTGCTTTCATTTGTAATAAGGCCTCACAACTCAGAAACAGACAGGATAAGCTTAACGTCTGCCTATTTTATTCATTATCAGTTTGACATTGTATATGACATTAACTTTTAAAATAGGAACAGAAGTTAGTTTACCTCCTATGCTTTTCAAAATGTATTTAAAATATTTATTTGCCTTACCCTATTTGATTGCTCTCATTTTGACAATTTTTAATATTTTAATATTTGATTCTTCATACACTGATGACCCCAATGGCATATTGATTCAAAATGAAAAAAATACGCATTTTGTTTTCTCACAGTAATTTTTTTCTAAATTATTAAGTATTTCTTCTTATGCACTACACACTGGCACCCATGTGATATTAGATGTAATTGACTGATCCTAATAAAATGTAGATATGGGCACTTTCATTAGATTATTCTTCCAATGTAAATAAAGTTCCAAGACTTTAGCACAAAATAGCATGAGCTTTTCAGTTTACTATGCTACTATATTAGTTGAATAGAATTGTGCAGTATTCTACAAGTAAAACTAAAGAGTGTTACCCCCCAGGAGTAATTCAGCACAGTGATTCCCTTAACATCTGTTCCACTAAAAAAGGAATCATTTTCAAGGGCCACTTGGAGAGTAAGTCATCATAAACCTCTGCGTATCTATGTTGAAAGACAGAGAGGAAAGGGAAAGAAAAATATCTACCCTGAGTCCTTCAAACTACTATGTATCCTAATGAGCTGCCATGAGGTGATTTCTCTTTTTGTGTAGTGAATTTCAAATGAGATGTTGGGTTTATGTGTCTTTTTTTTATTTGCTTCACTTTCTATGTTGCAATGTGAGAGAGCCACTAGTTGAGACCTTTCACAAGCACTATAATATCTGGAGTATATTCTTTTCAAAAGAGTGAGGATATTAAAGTTATTGTCTCACTCCAGCATATTATCATTATAAAGTAACACACCCCATTAGAGAGAGACTTGGGGAAGGACATTATCATTATGTATTAGCACACACCATTACACAGGAGTTTCAACTGCAAAACCTACCAAGGAGGATAGATTCATAACATCACAGCCCTCCTGGGTAATATAACTCAAAATTGTTAAATCATTCAGCTGAGGTGAACTCAGATCCCGTGATTGGCACCTCACATCACTTTGAGCTCTCAGTGGTTATTTACTCTGTGAGAAACAGTTCTCTTTTCTGATTCAGATGAAAGTCCTAATGAAGCGCCCAAGGAATTTCATCTTACTTCAACCCAGCAACAGTCATACAAATTAAATAATAATACAAAGAATTATAATTATCAGTGGTGCTTGGCTAAAGGCTTGCAAATATAAAACATTCGCAGCTGAAATTGAACATTTAAATCCTTTTGTGTATAAAATCATAAGCAGCATGTAGAGGGAATTGTAAGTGATCCTGGGAGTGAACTTATATAAACAAAACAAAACTCCATGTTTTATTTTAAAATCTTAGCAAAGGGTAATGACAAAGTGATGTTTCTTTGTCACACCAAATGTCAGAGTTATTTGTACATGATATGACTAAATGCCATTTCTCCATGATTCCTTTAATATGCTATTTATTCTCATGAAACATTAATGTATGCTATGGATATTCGCCTGTGAAAAGGAGGAGCGGAAATTTTGCTCTCAAATGAAAATTAATCTTGAATGAGTTTAACTTCCATAATTTGCATTTTCTATCGATAATGAAAACTCATTTGTAAATAAAAGGTTTATTGCAGGGCAAAAAATGGGATGTTCAAAGATGTAAGTCTCAGATGATGATCCACATTCTGGGATTTCCTCATTGCTGTGTTTAACATGATTGAGGATATTTCTCTCCTTATTCAACATGGAGATACAGAGAGAGTAAAGCTGATTATCCAATACTAAATTTTATTTTTTAATATTAACCTTTTTAAGTGTTGAGCCATCTGTGGATCCAAAGTTATAAAATAAAATATATGCATTTTAAATGTACATGTTTATATAGATATTTACAAACGTTAGAAACAATGGCATATTTTTGGCTTTGTAATTGGTTTATAAATACCAAAGCTTAGAAATGGTATAATCCTACGTTATGCACAGAAAATAACTAAATACTAGTTCTGTGTAGGTACTAACAGTACAAATAAAATAATCACTCTCTGTTTAGTAGATTATATGCTATACAGATATAGTTGCATATTTTATTTTTAATTTTACATGCACACAGAAAATTCCCTACCACTAAGAATGAACATAGTAAAGACTCCTATTTTCTCGGGTCCCTTTTTGTAACTTTAGCCCTTGGAAGGTAGGAGCATCTCCGCCCCTTCTTCTGTCCCTCAAGCACATCCATAACTTTTGTAGTTTATCTTATGTTAGGCAAGAAGATCATTTAGATTCATTCTATTCTTTCATTTTTTTTCAGGTTTATATATACTAGAGATTTTATAGCATGTTGTATGCTTTATTCATACTCCACTGTGGTTTTATTGACTGTAACTATGCATTGTTATGTGTATATAGGTACCCCTCTTCTCAACAGATAGAAGTTTCTTACACCCTGGTCTCATAAGACCTCACACGATTCTATCTTCAGTACCTAGTTGCATTTCACTTTGCATTATGTGCTGAAAATGGTTTCACTAAAATTCCTGGAAACAACACAAAATAAGGGGGACATAACAATTAAGAATTGCATCCAGTTCGGGTGGTACCAAGTAGCTATGGATATTTTTTGATTCAGTTACATATTTTCTTTTTTTTTTTTTTAAAGATTTATTTGTTTATTTATTTATACAAGCACTGGGAATAGTCAGAAGCGCGGGAGGGTGAGAGAATTCACCAGAGCCAGAGCGGGGAGCAGAGAAGGCAGACGGACCGAAGTACTCTGCTGAGGGGAGCAGCAGGCGGCAGGAGAGGTCTGCACACCATGTGGAACCCTCTTCCGGTGGCTGGGGAGCATCCAGGGATCGAACCGGCGCCGCAGAGGCTGCGGGCAGCTTCACCACCCAGCGCTCAACTGCTGCGCCACCGGGGAGGCCCAGTTACATATTTTCTTAAGCACAAGATGATGTTTAAGAACCAAAGGATGGGCCTCCCCGGTGGCGCAGCAGTTGAGCGCTGGGTTGCGAAGTTGCCCGCAGCCTCTGCGGCGCCGGTTCGATCCCGGCTGCTCCCCGGCCCCCGGAGGAGGGTCCCACATGGCGCGCAGACCTCTCCTGCCGCCCGCTGCTCCCCTCAACAGTGTACTTCGGTCCTTCTGCCTGCTCTGCTCCCCGCTCTGGCTCTGGTGAATTCTCTCACCCTCCCGTGCTTCTGACTGTACCCAGTGCATGTATAAACAAAAAAACAAACAAACAAATAAATAAATAAGCATGCCTCTATTAATAAATAAATAAATAAATAAATTCTAAAAAAAAAGAACCAAAGGATTTAATTCACATCTTAATATGAAACTTTGAACACATTCTTAACCTCTCTGAGACCCAGCATCTGTAAAAGGAAAATGATAATAGTATAGGTTGTTATGAGGATTTTGTTTTGTTTTGTTTTGTTTTGTTTTAAAGATTTATTTATTTATACAAGAACTGGGGTAGAGGCCAGATGTGTGGGAGGGTGAGAGGATTCACCAGAGACAGAGCGGGGAATAGAACAGGCAGCCTGATGAAATACACTGCTGAGGGGAGCAGAGGGCAAGACAGGAGAGGTCTGCTGCACTGTGTGGGACCCTTGCCGGCTGGTCGGGATTGAATCAGCACTGCAGAGGCTGTGGACAGCTTCACAGCACTGTGCTCAACCTCCTGCACCACCAGGGGAGGTCCTAGGTTGTTATGAGGTTTAAATAATATAAAAGATTTGGAACAAAAAACAGTACATAAAGAAAAGTTATTTGTTAACTGTTTCTAGTCTCAATTTTGAGAGACTTTAAAGTAAACTCATTATAAATCTACTTCATAAAATTGTTTTGCTAAGTTAGAATGTACGTAAAGAAATCACTCCACAGCTTGTCAGGATGAATACTGAAATGTCAGACAAATGCTAACGATGGTGAAATGCCTATCGAATAATTCCACAGACAAATATTTTGGTCACACAGTTATAAGCTGTGTCTTCCACCAATGGTTTCTTGTTTCTGGGTTTATCTCCATCTCATTCTTCCTTTGTTATTCCCCCCACTTAAATAATTTATCATCACATCTTTAAGAACCTATAATGACCACACATTTTATTTCCAACTCTGTACCTTCTCTGTGCGATCTATCAACTATGCTTTCACCTATCACCTATCACTTTATCTAGACAGGCTCAAAAATCCAAGGAGCCAGATACCTTGACATGTAAGAGTCTTCATTGTCTGACCCAACTCTACCTTTCTAATTTTAATCCCCATCCACTTGCCTCAATGTCCTCTCCCTTCCAGCCATTGACAACTAACACATCCCAAAATGCATCATTCTTTTGTAACATTTAAGAAGTTTGCACACATTGTACTTTGCTTATCTCTTTTCATCTTGTCCACCTGTCAAGTTTATACATATACTTCATTACCTGACTTACGATTTGGTTCCTATTCCCAAAAGACAGTGCTGTGGAGCTACAGTATTCCAGGTGTCTGTCAATAAAGAAAATCTTACCATGAAGCCCAGTCAGAAGCTGAGATTCTGATACCCTGTGACAGGCATCTCTGATGCTGAGAAACTGACCCCAGTGGACTCCCACTGTGCATTACTGCCATGCTCCACAGGTCCTTGCAATCGCATGCTTCCTCTCTCAGTCCTCTGGAACATTCATTCCCTTCACTGAAAAATCAGTGAAGCATCAGTGCATGCACTGTCTGAAATCTTTCAGGCATAAAATAGAGTTATAGCCTTTTCTACCAAGATCTTCCACACTTGCTACTGAATAATAAAAATTGGGACTTAGATACTTTTTCCAATATGTGTATTGATTAGAACTTTTTATAAATACATTTGAGAGTGTTGAGGGATACAAATTACTTACATCTTACTTGAAGGTAAGAACAGAGGAGATAGCACACCAATGTGCGTGATTTTATTTTTGTCTACTAAGACATTGGTGCACTAGATGGGATTTTGAGCTTTAATGAGTCTCATTGGTTCTAATTAGAGTAACCTTGGTGGAAATGGATATTATTACTCTGCAAATCATGGCTAAATTGCTGTTAAATAATTTGCATTCTGTTACATGCTTTATGTCCTACTACAGACAGAAACATTTAGGTCCAAGTCCTTAAGTATTTATTAATGTGCACCAGCAATTGTGGCTTCACATAAGAATTTACTGTTGCCTGACACATTCTGTCCAATGTGTGCTCTAAAGTATCCTTCAGATAATTAAATATGGCATGTTCTCTGCCTCAAATAGACATGATTATGTTTGTGGCTCCAGAATTCAGGTTATTCTGAAATCTCCAGCCATGTAGGAACTAGATATCATTTAGAATGAGTACCATTTAGGTTTCCACTGCTCTGAAAAGTATCATTTGGTCTGAGTTACCTCAGACCTGCAATAAGCATCATCATCCCCATTTCACAGAAAGGGAAAGTGAAACAAAGGACTGTTGAAGAAAGTTTAAGCTCATGCTGTAGGCCTGGGTGGCTCAAATTCTTACTCTTTCTTTTTCTTTTTCTATTTATTTATTTATTTATTTATTTATTTATTTATTTATACAAGCACTGGGTACAGTCAGAAGTGTGGGAGGGTGAGAGAATTCACCAGAGAGAGCAGGGAACAGAACAGGCAGACTGATGAAATACACTGCTGGGGGGAGCAGTGGACACGGCAGGAGAGGTCTGCATGCCATGTGGGATCCTCACCAGTGATGGAACCAGGGCTACAGAGGCTGTGAGCAGCTTGGTAGCCCAGTGCTCAACCACTGTGCCACCAGGGGAGGTCCAAATTCTTATTCTTTCTTAATGATGGGTCCTCTCATCTCTGACTTTCTAAGAAAAATATATTTATTGTAATCTATATACTTTATTAATCACTATCTATTTAGCACTTACAGGCAGGACTGTGTAATAGGCTGATGATTATACAAAGAATCATAAAAATTGGCTTTCTCCATTAGAGAACAAAATGGTTGTATTATCACCTGAGGAGTGTGACTGTGATTGTACAAGAAAGAATTGCTTATTGATTTATTTTAACTGTTACATATAACTATTTTATAAGTTTTGATTAGACATGTTATAAACTGGAATAAGCAATCTAAGATATGTGGAGTGCCTAACATTAACGTGCATTTATTGCTTTGGTCTAGGGCTAAGAACAGAACCTAACAAGTAGTATTGCTTTCTCAATTTGCTTCCTTCCAGGTCAAAATCCTGTATGTGTGAATCTGACTGGTGGCACTAAGTAAGATAACTTTAACCTCTACAGGATCCAGAGAGTTGGTTTTCTGCCTTCTATCTTGACTCATAACATGTAAAATCCCCAACAATAGAAAGGGTATTTCCCAGAAAGTGTCACAAGTGTCCTCTAGAATGTCTATGTAGAAAGTTGCTGTATCTGAAAAACAAAATTTATAAGATACTTGTTTGCTAGTCCAACTACCAGGATAAATAGTAAATAGTGGAGAGTGGGATTTTTTCAAGCTCACCAATGTAATAGTAAATAATTTCTAATGTCATAGCTACTAATCATGAGTTTATATTTATCTTTTCCCATTGTAATCCATTAAATGAAGGTGACTTGCTCCATCTCCCTGCTTCATTTCTTTTCTAGTAAAATTCATTCTTCATCCATTAATTTTGGATATCCTAATTTTTTCACAATATACCAAAATAGTTGGCTGTAAAACACTAATTTTGATTAAACTTACCGTTATGTAGTGGAATTTTACTTTTATGAAAAGAAATAAGAAAATGTTCAAACCAGCTTATGTGTAGAAACCACTGTTTTCTTTATCTTATATTCATTTTTAGACTGCCAATCTTTTATTGAAATATGTATTGTGAAAGATACTTCAAAGTTTACACAAAATGTACCCATTCAATAGCTTGTTAAGATATCATGAAATTATTGTTCTCATAAAGACAGGCAAATAATAAGAAAAACATATTGGGCCTCCCAAGTGGTGCAGTGGGTTGAGCACAGTGCTGTGAAGCTGTCCACGGCCTTTGCAGCATGGGTTTGATTCCTGGCCGGCCAGGGAGATACCCACATGGTGTAGCAGACCTCTCCTGTCTTGCCTGCTGCTCCCCTCATCAGTGTATTACAGTGTATTACACTCAGTCTGCCTGTTCTGCTCCCTGCTCTGTCTCTAGTGAATCCTCTCACCCTCCCATGCCTCTGGCCTATACCCTAGTTCTTGTATAAATAAATAAATCTTAAAAAAAATAAGAAAAACACATTGCATCAGAAAGTATTAAATGTAATGAAAGTATGGAACATGCAGTGAGGAAGAAGTCTTAAAGACAGTAGTTAGGGAAGGTCTCATTGAGGAGCAGACATTTGAAGTGAAGCAAAAGGAGGCAGGGTGTGGGAGCTGTGTGTGAGTATCTGAAGGAAAAACATTCCTGAGCCATCAGCATGCTTGACGTGCTTAAGGAGCAACAAGAAATTCACTATGACTAGAAAAGAAGAAATAAGTGGAGCATTATCAGGAACTACACTATTGCAGGGAGGAGGGGGATTGGGTAATAGAGAACTTTGTACACCAATACAATATCTTTGCTTTTATTTGGAGCGAGATAGAAGTAGTTAGATATTTTAAGAAGAGGAAAATAAGGTTTTTTTGGAAGGATCATCAGCCTTTTTTAGAGATTGAGGGGGAGGAGGGCAATGGTGGAGATGGGCTATTGAGCCAGTGAAATAATCCAGGCACAAGTTGGCTACTGCAATGATGGAATGTGGAAGTAACAGAGCTGATAGTGCTTTGAGCCAACATGTATTTTTCGATGCTGCCGACATAGCTTGATGCTAGATCAGAGAGCAAATGAGTCTTTAAGAAGAGAATTCCAAGGTGTTTTACTAAGCAGCTGAAAAGATGGTTTTGCCTTTTATTGAAATGAAGAACACTCTGCAAAGAGTAGGGTTTTTTATTTTTTTAAGATTTATTTATGCATACAAGAACTGGGGTGCAGGCCAGAGGTGTGAGGGTGAGAGGATTCACCAGAGACAGATTGAGGAGCATAACAAGCAGATGGACTGAAATCCACTGCTGAGGGGAGCAGCGAGCGAGTCAGGAGAGGTCTGCTGCACTATGTGGGTAGCTCCCTGGCCAGAGATCGAACTCATGCTGCAGTGGCTGTGGATAGCTTCATAGATTGCATCTTACCCCCTTGCACCACCAGGGAGAGTAGTTTTGATTGGAGATCAGGAGTAGGTATTGTATATGTTAAGTCTGATCTAACCACTAGATATCTAAATGAGAATGTGAGTAGAAAGTTGGATATAAAAAATTGAAGTTCCAAAGGAAGACCTGTATTAGAGATATAATCTGTAGTCTCGAGTATAAAGAGATAAAACCTGGATGAGAATACACAGTGAGTTAGTGTGATAACTAAGCACAGAATTTGAGAGAGGAATGGTGATTAGGAAAATGAAGTTTTATCAACAAAAGAAACTGCCAAAGAGGAATCAGAAAAGTACCAAGGAACCAAAAGAGAGAATGTATTTCCTAGTGGGAATGGTGAAACCAGCCAGTGCTGCTATTGAGTCTAATGGCATGAATTATAATTTAAATGATAATAATACTAATAAACCAACACATCTGCCCATCATCAATCTTGGGATATAGTGCATTCTCTTCCATAACTTATTTTCACTTAGACACTTATGAGGTAATTTAATATGTTTCCATTTCAAGGAGCTGAAAGGGCTCTAATAACTTCTAGAGGTAGTTCATGTATTTCCTGAAACTTACCCATTTTATCAGCATAAAAAGCATCTCATTTTTTCCTAACTTTAAAAACGCATGGGTAAGCACAATTTGGTGGTTCCCGCTATGCTATCTTACTTCGCTTACACCTCTCTTTTGGATTAACTCACTTGTGGTGTTTAATTTCAGCTTCTTTACGCTGTAACCTGACCCTCTACATTTGGGTGTCTGTCAGTCACTGAAGTATGAAATCTTTATTTGAGCTTTGTAGTTCACCTCAAAGAGCAAATCTAAATGGATTGTGTCTCAGCATTCCAGAGAGAGCAAGAGAAACCCACATATTCACAATGTAAGGGATAAAGATAACTGCTCAGCCAGTCCCCCAGATAGGCATATTTTTCACGTATGATAGCAACTGGCTTTAGCATGCAGATGATGGCTACTAAGGAATTTCTCACATCAACTGTCATATCCCTACAGTTCAAATTTATAAGAAGATGAAACATCTCTCTAATCCTTTAAACTGCTAATACATGGCTAAGAATCCTTGTGCATAACTAATACAATTTACATTTTCTAAGCTTCAATTTCTTTGAAGGATTGTTTTATTTGATTTCTCAAAAATTGCTAAGAAAAATGTTAAGGTATAACATACAATGGAAGACTGTATTTGCAAGGGAAGAGGAATGTGATAGGAGTTCAGTGTATAAATGAAACACATCTCAGGGGATGTTCACTTATTTGCTTGTATTAATTATTTCTGCAGTGGGAGTGGAGCAAATGGTGTCTCTGAACATGAAATTAATCCTAATGTGGTTAAAGGAACATTTTTCCTTGTTTAATATTCTTCTCCTACATGTGTGAATTTTGGCTATAATCCTAAAACTAAGTCTAGAAACATAAAAGGATCTGAAAAAAAAATGGCAGGAATGATTGATGACTATAAATCACTTGCTTTGAATACTAGAAGACAGTGGTACTTTTAAGTCCTTTGGGACAGAAAAAAAAAAAAAGCCACTGTGTATATGTGAGTTAACATAAGTCAGAAGAAAAAAAAAAAAAAAAAGCTTTTGGTTTTAGAACTTCAATTCAAAATGATTTCCAAATCTTAAATGAGTCAAAACAAAGTGTAACTCTTCCACTTGATATATAGTCCTTTTATTCACTAAGGGTATCTTTTGTGCTTTTTCACTTCACAGCTAACCTTTATCAACTGTTAGGATAAAAACAACCATTTTCCCAATTCAATTTTCAAGAAACAAATCAAGTCTTACCATGTCATTTTACGTCTCTTTGAAAACATTTTTCCCGTTTGATCTAGAAAGTTGTATCTATTTATGTCTAAGGTTTTTTTTTTTCCTATTTAAACAATTATATATTTACCAGTGAAATTTTCCCAGATGAATATCTATTTTTTATTTTCCCATATCTAGAAATACTGGATATTCATATCTTTCATTGTTGTTTCCCTTTTGGATTTCCAATTTGTAAATCACGGGATTCCCTCTACAAATAAAAAGCAAGACATTGTATATTTTAGGAGTTTTTGAAATATTATTAATTACAAATACTATCAACCCAATATAAGTTGTTTCAGTAGAAGTTTTCTATATTTTGCATATGTGTATTACTCAAAGTGTATGAATTATATACCAATTTGACACATGTAGAGTAATTTTTGCAGAATTGGTTATGCAATTGCATTGACTATACATCTCTCACTGGAAATACTTTGAAACCAGTATCGCATATTTGGAAATGAGCTGGAACTGAATGAACATAACTAGTTCCGGTAACAAGCTTGTCCAATTGTATGCTGACACATACTTTCAAAAACATCACTTGGATGGAGAAGGGCTTGAAGTTAAGTTCATCCAAAATCCACACTATTCTCCAGGGCCACCCAAATATAACAACGATTTTCTTTATTATGTACAATGGATTTCCTGTCAGTTTTTATTATAATGTAAACAGCTCCATCTTCACAGAATAAATATATTAGCAGCAAACATGATCAGTAATATACTGTAGCAAAAACAACATACTTGTTACTTCTGCAAATGTACCTTCAAGAAAAGTCATCCAGGGCTTCCCCGGTTGCGCAGCGGTTGAGCGCTGGGTTGCGAAGCTGCCCGCAGCCTCTGCGGCGCCGGTTCGATCCCCGGCTGCTCCCCGGCCACCGGAGGAGGGTCCCACATGGCGCGCAGACCTCTCCTGCCGCCCGCTGCTCCCCTCAGCAGTGTACTTCAGTCCTTCTGCCTGCTCTGCTCCCCGCTCTGGCTCTGGTGAATTCTCTCACCCTCCCGCGATTCTGACTGTACCCAGTGCTTGTATAAATAAATAAATAAATCTTTAATTTAAAAAAAAGAAAAGAAAGAAAAGTCATCCAATGGTTCTTTTCAAACAGATTCCCAACCTTAATCCGGGAGAGCTGGAAGTTGATGTTGCTCTGAGAGCATGCTTGAAGGGCTTCCATTTTGTGTATTGTCATCTCTCTCCATTGTTTTTGACAGAGGGAGTATCAGCACCAATTCCCTAAGCAGTAGTTTCTGCCACTGCCTCCTCCTTTATCTGATGTTTATTTATGTCCTTTACTGCCATGGAGAAACTTTTAGTAACAAAAGGAAAAAAAAAAGATAAAGATTATAAAGTTCGAGGTGCTGGCTTAAATTTGACTTTTTCAGGTATATGATAAATATCTTTAAAGAATAAATATCTTGCGAATAACACAGACAATCTGAGTTAGGGTAAAATATCGGTGGATAAATCTTCCTGTCTATTACAGATTCCTTAAACCACACTTATTCTAAAATTTTATGTGAAAACTAAATCTAGTGATGCTTTTCATTAAGATATGAAGAGAAAGGACAAATGGGAAACATAAATCTGGAACCCATTCTTCTTAGATATTTAAATTCAAGAATTAGTTTAAATTCAGAAACTACAATTCAGTGTGTGTAAGCGTGTGTGTGTGTGTGTGTGTGTATAAATTCAGCGGGGTGTTTCAGCAAAGAGTAGTGTCTCTTCTGACCAGACATTTTTATTTAATTTAAACATTTTGATGTTTATCTAAACATTTTAATATCTAGAAGTGCTGGAAAATATGGTAAAATAAATATAATTGAGAAAAATATATGCTATAATCTATTTCATTGTTCTCGAAAAAAAATGGTATCTATAGTTTGAATTCTATTCACTGGAATCATGTTAATTATTAAAATGGTTATCTTTCTGAAACCGAATAGTAAAGCCAGATTTTATGTAATGACGCTCAGTTTAGGATAGAAAAAAAAAACCCAAAAATTTAGGGGGAAAATCTTACTCTGCTTTTTAAGTGTTAAAATGCACAGACCTCTTATAAAGATTCTATTGCTGGGACAATAGTGACAAGGTTCCCATTCTCTAATTTACCAGGGAAAAGGGCCATTGTTTTGAATCCCAAGGACATAGTGTAGAACAGGAATTCAGTGTTTGAGATAGATTCAAATGATGTTTTTTTATCCAAGGTCTGAATATGAATAGTAGAAAAGCAGACAATAAGCCTCCATTGTAAACATAGGTCAAGACAATAAGCCTTATGAAATCAGGAGTTGATGAGAAAAGAATGCATAAATACAAAAGGTATACGACTCTGTGCAGAGATTTGGAATGTGGTCACATATCTCTTCTTATTGCTATGTGACCTTGGGAAAAATCCAATTATTGCTATACTTCTCGTTTTCTGGTGCCATTTAGTAACTAATTACTAGCAGATCATAAGTTATATGTCCTTCTTTCTACTCATGTGTGTGTATGTGTGTGTGCATATGTACTGTGAAAAGATGTTGGGGTTGAGAAATAAGCTGTTAGTGATCTAAGATAGGAGGGATTTTCACTCAGTCTACACAACCAAGATGATTTGGACTAAAATAAAAAGGGTTTGCGTGAATAAATACCAAAGTACATAGTTAGTTAGAAAGGGTTTAGCAAACTGCTTAATAAAAATATGTTGATTCATTATGTTGTACAAACTTTAATTGTCTCAGTCTCTGGTAGTTGCTAACATACTCCCTTCCTCTGCTCTCGCAACTGGAATCATTTGACAGACTTAGCCACAAACTGTAAAGTGGGACTGTGACCTATAAACATGAATTGTCGTTAACTTGCAGCGTGACATTGGAGAAGTCACTTAACCTCAGTAAAATCCTATAATGTCCTCATCTGTGAATGAGATGATTCATAAGTCCTGGCTGAGCAATTGGCAAATAGACCTTGGGAGGGAATGATAGATTCAGTTCCTTTGTCACTGCTGAGCTGTCACAGATTGTGCTTACTTTTGTGTATTAGCCTGTTCAAGTGAATCTAGGAAATGCCTCAGGCCTTACCTGTTAATTCATTTCTCTAACATTAAGAGCTACCTGACTTAAATGAATGGCACCTAAAGATGTTAGTCTCACTGCAGGGTAAGTTAGAGCATAATCCTTACCAGATGTCATACAACAGAGGAAATAATATTTGGAAAATAATAACTAATCTTCAAAATAAATGAAAATTAGAAGCTGAAAATATACCAAGAAGAGTCATACTATTACAAGTTTATCTCTATCTGTGGGGATCAGATAATTAAGAGACCATTTTAATGTTTATAGAAAACTAAACATACGATCACACAAGTAGATTTTTTTCCTGTAATAAATTTAAAAGCACACATGTAATGTCTACTGAAATGTGTCCAATAAACTCATATACATGTGGATGTCTTACTTTTTGCAGGTAAAATATATCCAACATATTTGAATGGCCCATCTCCTCATTTATTATGCTAAATTGCTGTAAGAACCATTGCTGTCATGATAACAATACAATGAAAAATGTGTTAATCAAATCTCTAGTTGAATAGGTTGTGGAAAATGCATTTTTTATTCAGCTGGCTGAAAGGACAAAGAAAAATGCATTATGGCATTGAATCTTTCAGGGGAATATTACTAGCTTAGCCCACAGGGCATGATGTTATAGCATGTTTACAGGATTATTGTAATTTTAATTAAACCCACACCTTCCAATGTAGCGATTGCAATGGGCAACATATTTTAAATGTGTTCATACCAGTGGCTGCTTTTAATGGTGTTTATTAGATTAATTAGACATTGAACAGGTTATAAGATGCATAACAATCAAAGCAAACATTTTCTTTCCTTCTTTTTTTTGGCTATTTAGCAACTTACTCTACACGAAATCAGGAATACAAGTGTTTCAGAAGTCATAACTGGTAATTTCAAAAGATCTTTGGTGGGTGATATTTTTCTTAAACTATTTTGAGTTAGGGCCAAAAGAATTCTGTTTGGGAATAAAAAATGGAGGCAGGAATTTAGAAAACCTAAATAAGGGACCAGGAAAAAACCTAATTATAATAAAGTAAAAATCAAAATCAATAAGCAACTATAAACAAGAGACACACTGGGGGCCGGGGGGGGGAGTAGAATCAAAACAAGGGGGGTGGGAATTGTACGGGGACTATAACCAAGATGAAAATGTATACATTGTGCAAAAATGAAAAATGATGTAAAAATGTATAAAATAAAAAATAATTGGACAGGAAATTAAATGGCCATTGTGAAGGTCTGAAACTCTTTGTCTGCATTCACAAAATGAAAAGGTCAACCACAAGGATAGAGAAGAAGGAAAAGAGCATGAGAGGTTGAAGGACCCCTGTGGGGACCACTGACCAAGAAGGCCAATTGTGACAAGGGGACATGGCCTGGTTGAATTGACTGCACCCCTGGAAATGTGTTTTCCTAATGCCTCCTTCCTTCCCCTATGAGATAAGGATAAGCAATCTATACAGACCTTCATGACGTAGATACAATTATTATTCCAAGTTTGCAGATGAGAAATGAGTCAGGGAATGGTTAAGCAGTCTGACCAAGGACAACTGGTTGGTTAAGTAGCAGAACTGGAATATACATATTCCCTGTCCACAGTCTCAGCTTTTATCCTTAACCTTTATCCTGACCCTTAACAATTACTAATGAGTCAGAGGCTGTATATATCCCTGGGTGCATATGATTAGATTTATTTTTTTTTAAAGATTTATTTTTATGTTATTTATACAAGCACTGGGTACAGTCAAAAGCACGGAAAGGGTGAGAGAATTCACCAGAGCCAGAGCGGGGAGCAGAGCAGTCAGAAGGACCGAAGTACACTTCTGAGGGGAGCAGCAGGCGGCAGGAGAGGTCTGCGCGCCATGTGGGACCCTCCTCCGGTGGCCGGGGAGCAGCCAGGGATCGAACTGGCGCTGCAGAGGCCATGGGCAGCTTCACAACCCAGCACTCAACCGCTGCGCCACCGGGGAGGCTCTGATTAGATTTATTTGTGCAGAATATTGATTTACAAAATTATTTTTAAATGAGCTTCATTAATTAAAGAGATAATGTTATGGGAAGGACACTGTATCAGTTTGCTAGAGCTGCCAAAACAAAATATCATAGACTGATGGCTTAAACAACAAAACTTTATTTTCTCACAGTTCTGGGAGCTGGACATCTGAGATCAGTTGTGTCCACAGGTTTCAGTTCTGTTGAGGCCAAAGAGAGGCTTTGGCCTCATTAGGTCTTTGCTTTGGCCTCATTAGGTCTTTGCTTTGGCCTCATTAGGTCTTTCATTTATGTCCTCTCATCCCTGCCGTGTCCTATGTAGATAAATTTTTTCTTGATATAAAGACACCAAACAGATCAGGTTAAGAAAAGCCCTAATCACCTTCAATGCTTTTTTCCAAATACAGTCACATTCTGAGTTACTGGGGGGGTTAAAACTTTCACAGATTAATTTTAGGGAAATACAATTCAGTCCAAAGCAAACACAGAATTTAGGGCTGTGATTTGAGTTCTTAATGAGTTTTTACCAGTGTGGGACTCTGAGTAAGTCCATTTCTTTTAGCTGAGAGAAACTAGCTACCCAAACATTAGAGCTATCTGGCTCTAAATTTCTAAGTTTCTGTCTTATCTTCTCTAGTCCTGTGAATCACTCTATCATCTTCACACATAAATGTGTTCTGTGGTTTACTTGCCTGTTTCTTTTGGTCTAAGGTAGTTACTTTTTACAACTCAAGAAATCTAAATAAAGCATTTGCTTCTGTTTACAGATTTGCTGGGTCTTTGACACTCGCTAGTCTAGCTAGTCAATAAGATGGGAATAATAATCCTTATAAAATGGGATTGCCGTGAAAATTGAATAATATGTTGTACATAAAAGGACCTGACAGAGTGTCTGGAGAGCAGTAGTTACTTAGCAAATATGTAATAATTTTTTACTCTTAGACCCCACCAGCTTTCATGCTCTTTTCTTGCCTTTGACCTTCCAACCTCCACTTCTACTATTTATCTCATATATTCTTGATCATGAAATCTGTCTACAGTAAGATAGAGGTTTTTAAAAACTTAGGTCTCAATGCATTAAGGAATTTCCTTGCAAGTTCATAATCAGAGGATACATAATTCCACTTGGCTTTCTGACATATTAAAATTTTAAAAATCACTTTATCAGTTCTCAAGCTTGCCTAGACCACTGATTCTAACTTAGAAAAATTTTCCTAAACAGAGCTGTAGAGGAAAAGCTTGTTGATGATTTAGAGGATATATATGTATAATTTCATGCACTTATTTATACCATTTATCCTCATTCCCTCCTACTAAAATTTAGAAATATTATATGAAACACATAGGAATATTGATGCCAAAATGTGAAAATACTGTGTAGGGAGAGGATAGAAACCTGAATCTCTTTGGTTTTAAAGCAGTGATAAAAATGTTATCCTTACCACAACCTATTGAACAATAGACCCCCCCAATTGAAGGACATTTATTCATGTAAGAGCTCACAGAACTATAAACTGGGAATAGGACTTTTCCCACAAGCAGTCAGGAACAGCATCATTGTGAACTATGAGACTCCAGTCCTGACTTCAGGCAAAGTCTCAGTTATCCCGAATCCAGAAACCCAGATCCAAAGAAACGAGGGTCAGGAAAACCCAGGGGACAATGGTTTAGACAAGGATTTAGACAAGATTTTAGAGGTAGCTCTCAGTCAGGCACAGTAGCTCAGAAAAACTCAGATCATTCTTTAATCACAGTTAGAACTAAAGGGGCCTTTTAGGCAGCTACAGCAGATCCCATGACACCAGACATGACCTCATAGTCATGCAGGCACTATGCTATTTGCAATTGTAGGGACAGTGACATGGTAAGAGATTCAGTTTGCCTCCAGGTAGTGTGATTTCAGATTTACAGAAGTTGTATAAATAAGCAGGAGGATTGGCAAAGGGCTGGATATGATGGATTAGCAGGAGGGACAGAGTGGTAGCAGACCATTAGTGGGGGAAAAGTTGTAGTGACTTCAAGGTGAATCATAACAATAACTGGGGAAGCTTTGAGATTGGGTGAGTGGGTATAGGTAAGGTATGGATGAAATGTATTTGCAATAGTGTTAGATGATTGGTCAGTTCTAGGGTATACATGGCAATTTCATCACTTCAAGGCCATTTGGAACCAAAGAGGAGATGGACTATATACTATGTTCACAGTAGCAGCAGTAATGGCACAGGGGGGATCCCTCAGTAGCTACAAGTCTGAAGGCAACATACAGAAGAAAGATTCCTAGAAAATCCAGGGACTTTGAACACCTTCATGAGCTTAAAACTTGAGCTAAAGTAACCAGGACCCAGAGGAGGACAGAAAGGAAGTTGGTCTACTCTACAAAAATGGAGCTCTCCCAAAGACTTTGGGAACCACAGAAATTAATCTGAAAAAATACACTTGTGAAAACATCTGCTTATACTCCACCATGGGACTGGTACAGGAAGGGTGATACATGTGAAATGAGGGGAAATGGAAAAGTGAATTTTTACTTAAGTTTTATAATTTAAGTATAACATATTTTCCACATGAACTATTAAATTTATATTTTAATCTGAAAAATAAAAACAACATGCATTGTCTCATATGACTCAGTGAGAGAGGCTAGAGGACAATGGCATGATAGTAAAAAAAAAATTGGTTTATATATACCATTCTACATGTTATCATACTTTCAAAAAGCTTTTTGTATTAGCTTCTACCTTGAAACTAGCCTAGGAAAATCTAAGCTTTTATCTTGCTAAATTCAGTGCTGCCAAAATTCACAGAACACTTGATCTGTGATAAGCGGATTTTTATAAGATCTGTAACAGTGTTTTTTAGTGTGCAACTATTTATAATATCACAGAGATATGCTTATTAATTTTAAAATACATAATTTCATTGAATAGGCCTGGCAACAATATCTAGTAATAAATGGCATAACCACATTACTTTTTGCTTAAAAAAATGCCTTTTTAAGGAAAATTTAGAATCCTGAAGATACTGTTTTGTAGATTTAATCCAGTCTCAAGTTTTTAACTTTGTTCAATGAATCCTGCCTAAATAACCTTCTGACATTTGTATCCACTTACGGGAGACCCCCACATAAATGCATTTGAATGCTTTTGTGACTGTGAAATGAATCAGTGATGATTCATGAAAGAGACAGTCCTATCATTAGCCTTGATAAGATGGTAATTTGATTATCTGATGGTTCTGTTGCTCATTCCATTTTTGAACATGAATATTTAAAATGTTGGAAGGTCAAAATAATTCCAAAGAAAGAATTGGTCAATATTTCAAAAGAATATGCGACTTCACAGTTCCTGTTAATTCTTGCTCCAGAATATCATATTATGCCTCATTTTTTATCATAGTAAGGAAAGTAATGGAAAATATGTACCTTTAAATAAAATTTAGATCAGATCTGTGTCAATTTTATCTCTAATTATGAGAGGAGATTATATGTTAAATGGGTTGATATAAACATTCATACAAACAAAGACTCTAAGATTCTTATTTGTAAGAAAAATCTGTACATTAGTTAATAAGTGCCAACATATTTTCCAGGAAATATAGAATGTCTAGAATCATCTATAATCATATAGTGTTGTTACCTTTCAGAAATTCAGAATGATAAAGATGAGTTCTTTTTGCGTTTATTATTAGTCAAAAGAACTTTTCTATATTTTGACGTGTCACACTTGGTTTTTATTTACAAAGTATCTAATTTTCATTACACACTTTAAGATATATACAGTCTTCTTGGTTTCTTCTTGAAAGCCACAACCATTTATTGGCATCACTATGGGCTCAGAACTTTATCAGCATTTTTCTTACATTTTGTCATGGTGATACAATATACAAATCATCTCATTTTCCAGATAACAACAGCTCAGCTAAATAAAGTTATTGAACCAAGGCCACACAATTATAATAGTGAGGATTTTAACTTAAGGCAGAGCAAACCTAAGTTTTACACTCCAAATACCTTAGAAGCAACATTTATAAGGCAAAAAAACAAAGACAGCACGACAAGATAGAAATGCCAGTTCAGAATATAAAGTCACTTCTGTCATTACATTTGAGATAAAAGTAGACAAAGTACAGTACAGTTTTGAAGACCTAATAACATAATTAACATGGTGAATGTAATCAATATATCTCTAATTATGTGCCACAGAAAACAAAAGATATGCAAACATTCAAACTTTCAAACAAAAGATATGTAATAGCAATTAAAAGTGACCTTTTATTAGGCCAAATGTAAAATCTCACTAAATGCCAAAACAATAGAAATACTATATACAACAATTTTAAAATCTTACAAAAAAAAACTAATTATAAAAGACTTTTATGAGGAAATTTAAGAAACTGCTGCTGAACAACACTAGGTCAAAGAGTAAATCAAAACCTCACTCTGAAAATATAAAATAAAGCTCATAGACAATCAAGCATGGATAGACAGAGGGAAAATGAGGATGTTTCTTCCAACTCCAGCAGGATGCCATTCTGTTGACACTCAAAGCGAGACAATGGATTTAAAGGTAGATTTTTATCTATCAACACACAACCTAAAATAAGCAAAAGAGAAAAGTTCCCTGGCACATGTATAAGCTTCTAGAAAAATCAATTCACAAAAATAAATAAGTACAGCTAACACATACATAATGATTTGCTAACCTAAATCATTTTGGATTAACACTGTGTTGACCAGATACTATAAAACTAAAGGCTAAGGGAACCATGCAGAGAAACTGTACTCTATAAAGTAAATCTCTCTCTTGCAGTTATGATGTTGCAAGTCTCTCTCTCCCTAATGTTTAGCAATTTTGTAACTACTTTGTAAACTCCTGTATAATCTCTGAAACTGGGTTATAATAAGTGATTATAATAAGGTTATAATAAGTGCTCTTACATCTAAAACTAATATCTGTTATATATAAATTATATCTCAAAAACTATGAAAATAAAAAAAAAATGTGATTAGAGATAGGTTTTTCACTGTCAAATAAAGATGTTGCAAATATGGAAAGGAGCTTAGATGGAACTTTGTGGTCTTGAATAAGAATTAGAGCTACCAATTTTATTTTTAAAATATAAATATACAGGTTTAGAAATATGTATAAATGCAATTGTATGTGTAGCTATTGACTGACATTGCTTAAAAGCAATTATATCCCATAGAAATAAATGTACCTAACACCCAAATGTTTTTTTTTTTTTTAAGATTTATTTATTTATACAAGCATTGGGTACAGTCAGAAGCACGGGAGGGTGAGAGAATTCACCAGAGTCAGAGCGGAGAGCAGAGCACACAGACCGAGGAAGTACACTGCTGAGGGGAGCAGCGGGTGGCAGGAGAAGTCTCTATGCCATGTGGGACCCTCACCCGGTGGCCAGGGATCAAACAGGCGCTGCAGAGGCTGCAGGCAGCTTCGCAACCCAGCGCTCAACCTCTGCGCCACCAGGGAGGCCCCCAAATGGTTTTTAAATATTATTCTCTAATAAAAGGATCTAAGATTCCTTAGATTAATTATTGATTCACAGATTGGGGGCAGAAAAATACAAGGTTAGTATGATGGTACCTAAACACAAGAGAATGATAAAAATACAATCAGAACATGTTAAAAAGGACAATAGAGTCAACCTGAAGGAGAGCCTAGTGGCTAAAGACAAGGCAATTTGAGCAGCAAAGTAAATGATGATACTATTCAATGTCTATGTGTCAATCCAATTGTAAATTAATAGCTGAATATATACAAAAATTCAGATAGTTCTTTCTTATAAAAATATCCCATTAATAAATATAGAAGAATTTTTAAAACTTCAAAATTACTATTAGTCAATAATCATAGTACTGATTGTTAAAGGCATAGTTCACTGATGAATGATAAAATCATTAGGTGAAATCATTAACATGAAAAGAATCAGGATATTTGCATAGTTTCAACATATCCTCCTCTGTCAAGATATTTATCTATTACAAATTGAATAATAGTCACTTTATAGGGAGAAAATCCAACAGATATCTGCTTAACCAAGTAATCAAGGTTCACATCACCAGTAATTTTAAAAAAAGCAACAACCTGTATCCTGTTTTACGATGTACTGAGAAGCACACAAGAGCATCTCCTTAGTATCCTTATCAAAAATACATAAACTCAGGCCTCCCTGGTGGCATAGGTGGTTGAGCACCACACTGTCAAGCTGTCCACAGCCACGGCAGTGCAGGTTCGATCCCAGCCCACTGGCGAGGGTCCCACATGGCACAGCAGACCTCTCCTGTCTCGCAGCTGCTCCCCTCAGCAGTGTATTTCTTTAGTCTGCCTGTTCTGTTCCCTGCTCTGTCTCTGGTGAATCCTCTCACCCTCCCGCACATCTCGCCTGTACCCCGGTTCTTGTATAAATAAATAAATCTTTAAAAATATACATAAACTCAATACAGTTATAGGAAAGTACTATATACAATCAAATTAAAATACCACCCTTGGGATAACTGCTCAATTCTCATCAAAATTTCCAAGGTTATGAAAGATAAGGAAAGAATGAAAAATTATCTTAGATTGTAAGGAAACTGAAGAGATGTAAGAAAAAAATGCAAATGAGGATCCTGGCTTTCACCTAGAATAGGAAAAAATAAAAGATTTGGGTAAAACAGGTGATTGTCTAATAAGATTCCTGGTTCAGCTACTGGATTTTTGTGACTTAACTCCTGGTTTTGATAACAATACTCTGATTATACAAGCTTTTAACATTCAGGAAGCTGATGTTGGGTTATGTGAACTCTCTATTATTTTTGTAACTCTTTTCTAGGTCTAAAATAATTTCCAAATTTAAAGCTTAAAAATGTTTAGTCCTCTAACAACACGATGAGAAAGATATTTTTATCCTCATTTTACAGAGGAGGAAAATGATGAACAGAGAGATTAATAAACTTGCCTGAGACCTCCAAGGTAGAAAATTGCAGAACCCGGTTTCAAGCTCAAGATCTTAGCTACTATGATTTTATCTAGTCTGAGGCTCAGATAATTCAGAAATATTTATACTTGCTCTTAATTTTGCTTTGACATTTGTTAGCATCCTACAATGTTATGTAAAACATAACCTGGGGAAAAAAATGCTATTTTACAATGTTCAGTGCTAAGTGGTGTAAAAAACTTCATTCTCCTGAAGTAATTTTCCACCAAATGTCAAACCATGAACTATTAAGTGAAGTCTTACAAAATAAGTAAATGGGAATATTTGCATTCAAAAATGAACATGCATTCATAAGGCTTTTAAGCTTCATTACTTTAAAAAATCATTAATAATAAAACATATAATGAAAGACAGTTACTAATGTAATAAAGTTGCTAAAATGAGATGGAAATTACAAATAATGCATTTTATTATATTCAAAGAAAGCTTTAGGTAGCTGTACACTGCTTCTGAATTTGTTATAGAGAATTAGTACTTTGGGCCTTTGTACAAAAAAGGTCATCCTTATCAGTGAAAATAGTTTTTTAATTGCTAATACTTTTGAGGAATTCAGGAAACTGAAACACTTTACTCACATTTGATTGTCAACCAGAAAAACCTACATGGAAAAAAAAGTATTATATAGCTATTTTCCTCTGTTCAAAAATAAGTGTAATGAGAATGTGAAATTGGTAGTGTATAGAAATTCAGTCAAAAGAAACATAATTCTTATTAAATTACAAACTATGTAAAGTTGAATTACATGAAATGACATTATGATAGTTACAAAATAAGACTGGGATTTAAGTTAAATGAGATTATAAATCTTTAAACTAGAGAAATGAATAATTTTCTTATAGGATGATATGCATACAATTGAAATTAGTCTTTTGAGTTGGAAGTATTTTTTTAATAAATACTTAATCTGTAACATTTAAAAAACATAACCCTTTTGAGAAATATTGAAATACATAAAGCATTATCTTAATACATACCAAAGTTAAACCAAAGTAGGACAGTGTACAGCAATATTCTTGTGTTCTTATTTTTGTTTTGTTGTCACTTAATAAATAATTTATAACACCAATATTTTCTGCTCTTAAAACACACTTTAGGAAAATGCTATCTGGTTACAGCTAGGCTTCCTGAAAAGTACTTGTAATGAAAGCTTTTCCATTTAATGGTTAAAAAAAAGTAAATAGAATTTATGTCTATCCTGGGCCCAATTAAACTTCCATTCAAACTTGTCCTGACCAGAAAATAAATTGCCTATGGATTCTGAATAAGGGTTTTTACACACTTGAGGGAAAAAAAGTACATCAGTGGAGAACTATGATTTATGAAAGTATTGATTTCTTTGTTAAATAATGAATTAGATGTCCTACCACAATATTATTTATCAAACTTTTTTGTCATATAATTAAATTGTCACATAATGGATTGTGGCCATATAGATTCATTAAATATTAAAAACTACATGTGACACTACTCACCTTATCTTTGGCTAACAACACATTTCCTCTGTTCTTTTCCATTAAGGTCAATAATGGGAGCCACCATCCTTACTATCAAAGCTTGTAGCCCATGATACAAAGGTGCTGAGCACATTCCTCAGCTTACATTGAAAATATTGCTTTGATTTACTGAAACTCCCCACACACTAAAAGCAAGTAGATTAAAAACATTCAACCAAGACAACCTGAACAAATAAAAATGAGGGAAAATATTGCCAAAGTAACCAAAGTGCCTTTAAACTTATTAAAAATAGATTTGCATTTGACCATCCCAACCCACCTTAATCACCCTTGATTTTTGCCTGAAACCTCTGCTACAGATCTGTCTTGCTCTGAGCCCTCTGGGTATTTCCTCTGTGTGTCTGAACATCCATATATTATAACAACTACTGCCACCCACAAAGTGTCACCAGCTGCATAAATGTATTTCTGCCATCCCCTGATCACTAACCCATATTCCCACTTGCACTGACCTTCCCCTAGGCCTAACCTGAAATCTTCACCATAATTAATACTTTTGGTAACCACATAATCTATCTTCCCTCCTTCCTCTGTAAATTTGATATCTTTGCTACTCTAACCAACTGTGAACATTGTTTTGGACATCAATTTCTATGTCTTATAAGACCACAGCTGTATAGGGGGATTTTTGTATGAACTGGGAAATTCTGGGGGCAGATTAGAATACAAAAAGTTTACATTGACGGTATGCTTATTATATATAAGACGTGGTAAACATTATACATGTGTTACCATAGTTATGACAGCTCTATGAAATACATAGGTAGTGTTTTCTTGTTTTATGTATAAGGAGACTGCAGATTGAAGAGGTTTCATAATAGTCTAAGATTATGGTCCCAGGAAATGGCAGCAGCAATACAAAAATCAAATGTTTGGCTTCAGGCTCCATGTTGCCAATATTTATGTTCTCAGTGAATAGATACAAATACAAACTGAAGATCAGGAGAAATCATTATTCTGAAATCTTTGCAGTGAGGTAATTTATTTTAAGGCCCAAAAGTTCTGTGATCACAAATAATAATTGCTGTTATTTTAAAATCTAAAACATATCTCCTTTAGTCAAGAATTTGCGGGATTTCAAAAAGATAGTATTTCGCACAATACTTTGCTTTAGAATCCCAACCATTTTCATCACAGGTGAGTGGAAAGAGATATAAGGACATTTTATTTTCCTGAAGACCTTACAGTACATGAATGTCCTGCAGCTCTTTCCAAAGAAACCTTTCTTCTGATAACTAAAAGAATGTCTAAAACTTTTAGAAATGAACTTTGAGGAATTAAATATAAATGACACCTCTTTTAAGAATTTTTTTCGGGGCCTCCCCTGTGGCACAGCGGTTGAGCGCTGGGGCGCCGGTTCGATCCCCGGCTGCTCCCCGGCCACCGGAGGAGGGTCCCACATGGCGCGCAGACCTCTCCTGCCGCCCGCTGCTCCCCTCAGCAGTGTACTTCGGTCCTTCTGCCTGCTCTGCTCCCCTCTCTGGCTCTGGTGAATTCTCTCACTCTCCCGTGCTTCTGACTGTACCCAGTGCATGTATAAACAAACAAACAAATAAATAAATAATACATGCCTCTTTAAAAAAATAAATAATTTTTTTTCACTGAACATAAAAATGGTTGTAAGTGCTAAAAAGAAAGTAATATAAGAACTTACGGTCCAATCATAGAAAAAAGAGAGTTAGAGAGATGGATGCAGCTAGAGAGAGGGAGAAAGATAATCTTATCTGCGCAGTTCAGGTAGACTTCATGGAAGAAGCAGTATTAGAGACAGATGCTGAAAAATGATTCCAATTAAAAACCTCTAATAAATTTGTGGATTAAATGAATGGATGATGGATAAATGAATTGATAAAGGGATTTTAACTTTATAGCAAGACCAATTCTGGGAGACAAAAACTAAAGAGAAATTCATGGGAAAAGAACAAGGTTTAGAATTTCATTCAGTGATTACTACCATATTGTTTTTGTTTTTGTTTTTGGTGGGTCCCTCGCCAGAGGCCGGGGAAGGAACCAGCGCTGCAGAGGCTGTGGGCAGCCTCGCAGCCCAGCACTTAACCGCTGCGCCACCAGGGGAGGTCCACTACCATAATGGTTTTTATTCATTCCTGAATTTATCACAAATCCTCTACTGAGTCTTCAGAAATGTTTATGGTAAAGGGAAGAAAAGAATGGAAAAGACACTGTGACCTGACTGTGTTTATGGTGATTTGATTTGAAGAGGACTCGGTGCTCACAAACGGTGTAGTAAGGGGGTGAGGTCACTGAATGTCTGCAGTACTAGACTAGGACCTGGACTTGATGCCTTTGGTAACTGAGATCCTTTGAAGACTTCAGGGGAGTGGCATGATAAATTAATTTGTGTAGATTCGTATAAAAGTTTAAAGAAGTTGCTATAAGAAGGAAGTATTTGTGGACATGGAAGGGTCTTTTGGTGTTGAGTTGCTGAGCTGGAAAGGAATAGACTGAGCGGCAGGCTTTCTGGTCTGGAATAATGACTGGATAGTGAGTCAATCCTAGTGAGGAGAGAAGATGCTGAAAAGGTTAGTGAGGATTTGCTTTTAAAAAAATCTCAGATTTTCTGGCCTCCCCTGATGGCGCAGCGGTTGAGCGCTGAGCTGCGAAGCTGCCCGCAGCCTCTGCAGCACCGGTTCCATCCCCGGCCACCAGCGAGGGTCCCACATGGCACACAGACCTCTCCTGCCGCCCGCTGCTCCCCTCAGCAGTGTGCTTCGGTCCTTCTGCCTGCTCTGCTCCCCGCTCTGGCTCTGGTGAATTCTCTCACCCTCCCATGCTTCTGACTGTACCCAGTGCTTGCATAAATAAATAAATAACTATTTTTTTAAAAAATCTCAGATTTTCTAAGGTTATGCTATAGATGATCCTTGGTTGGTATAATTTGTAGTTAAAGAGCAAGCTTAGAAATCAGTCTGCAATAGGGCAGGCTGAGGGGAACTCCAAAACCCCCAAACCTGCTGGTTCCAAATAGGTTCTGCCATCTGCCACATCAAGACAAAACATACTCTAGTGGGTAAAACCTTTAATGGAAAAGAACTCTAATGCAATTAGTGTGCAGCAAAGAGAAGGGGAAGAATATAGTTTCCAAACCAATCACCTAAAGTTACTAGCCCTTCATGGGTAAATGCCCAGCCAAACAGGGTTGGCCCAAAGCAAGGCCTCTGGAGCACAAAGCCTGCCACACTTCCAGGTAGGGACCTGTAGGAAAGGGTCAGAAATGGCAGACAATTCTGCCATCATTAACCTCCCACGGGTCTCTCACCCACATCGGTTTCGACCAGTCCAAGACCGAGAAGCAAGTGCAGCTTCTTCACCTGTCTCTGCTCCATGTGCCTCCTCCAGGTTTCCTTCTGGCTCTCCCACCTGATTCCTTGCTTCCCAGTCTCCTCTCTAGCTTCTTCTCCTCCCTGCTCAGCTCCACACTTTCTTGAGTGGGGCAGGGATCCCGAAACTTCCCCTTTTCCTAGGGACCACCCTGTTACACAATGGCCAGGCTAAGAGTCCTGGCTTAGGATCTGTAGAGTAACAGACTCACTCTCTTGTTTGTAAAATATGAATAACAAATATCCTCTATCTTATGGTCAAGTGTAAGGATTAGACATGCATGGATAAAACATATGTAAGCAAAGTCTTTACTACAATTCCTAGCAAATAGTAATGCTAAGTAAATAACTTTAATATTGGTCATTTTAGAAGTACTATTCTGTTGTTTCATATAAAATCAGTGACCTGTTTTTGAAAGTTACTTTTAAAACATTTATATATATGAAAAAAAATCAGATGGTAGTAAATAGGTCTCAGAGTCAAAAGTTCACATTTTTTTTTTTTTAGTGGAAAAGCAAAGAGCGCAAGTGAAAATTTTAAATAGAGAAGATCCTGCTCCAAATACCACATTAACAAACTGTTTAACATCCAATCATAATAACAGCATCAAGAATGAAAAGGGTTTACTTTTTGTCAGATCATACATTTTGTCATTTATTTCCTTTTTAGAATTTATAAATTTATAGAATTTATAAAATATTAAAGCATTAATATTTCCTTGAAGTAATAAAATGTTGTAGGTGGCTGAATTATAGTTAATCTAACATGCAGACAGGCATTCATTATCTACTATATTTCAACCTCCTTTACCCATCCATACCTTTTAAATATCCTTATCACTAGAGAGATGTGAACATATTCAAAAGGAAATTGAGTTTTTTTAATGCATATGAGAAAAATAAGGAGAAAAAAAAGAAAAAAAAGCAATGAAGAAAGGAGATAAATGTTCCATTAAAAACACATGTTAGAAATAAGCTTTACTGATGCAATGACTACCAATATGTGCTTTACCCTTTAAAAACAGAACATTGCATCATCCCAGAAGCCACCAACCAGTGTGGTTTACCCAATCCATTCAGTCTCCTCTCCTCCTATTTTCTGTTTTTCATTCTCTTTCTTCACTTTATAGTTTTATAATATGTGTTTGTACTCTTACAAAATGGGGTTTTTAAATGCTGAGTGCTTTCAAGATACTGCATTCTTATTTTTCCACTTTCCTTTATTTATTTGCTTATTTATTTATTTGGAGGAAAGCTGTTTCTATCCCTAGGGAAGTGATTCCAAGCTCTGTTTGCTGATAATTAACAGGTTGAAGTACTTGACAGTTTTGCAACATGAAGGTACAAACAGGTAGCAGTTATTTCTAAGCCATCACATTTTGCTCACAAAAATTCTATTTTTACCTCAAGCATACAGGCATGGGGCTTAGAGAGGTGGCTTCAAACTGTGTCTAAGCAGAATTCTAGAATAGAAATAACCACGCAAATTGCAAGCATTTTTCAAGCTCTAAAGATGTTCAGGATCGCTTAAGAAATAGCATAGCATGATCAATAGGTATAATATTGTTCTTGGAGCACTTAGATTATTTTGAATTCAAGAAAATGCAAGCAAGGATTAAAGCTTAAGACTTTAATAGTGTTTAAAGTGTAGTAAAAACATGCACATTAACTTGATCATAAATTTAGCTGTTAAAAGGCTTTTGTTAAATAAAATTAATTTGTGGTTGTCTCTGTATTTCCACTCTTGCAAATTCTAAATCAATTTTATTAGTCAGACTCTTACTTTCCTTGCAAGAGTCAGAAACCCATCTCAAATGGCTTAAGTGTTTAAGCCAGAGGAGGGGTTGGTTTTCGTGTAATTGATAGTCTACAAGTAAGATGGTTTCAGCTATAGATGCATCTCAAGCACTCGTAGCATCAGGAATGTCTCTCTCTTCATCTGAACTTCTTATCATCTTTAGGTAGGACTTTGCCACATGGTACCAACAATGGTATTCCACAAATACCATGGTTCTAGTTCTAAGTTCCTGAAGGAAAAGAACTCTACTCCCCCATTAATTCTGCAATAGATCAGATCAAGTGAAGAATCCCTATTTTTGAATCCTTGAAGTTCCAATGAGGTTCTCCCGTTGGCTGGACCAGGCTCTGTTTCCACATTCTCTAATACACTAAATCTCAGAAGAGCAGGGACACGGTCTGTTCTGCTATTGTAAACTCACAGGTTAGCACAAATAAAGTTACCACATTTATATTTCTTTTTGGTCTCAGGTCTTAGTTACCAATGCATTGGTAAATGAGAGCTGTGCATAACAACCCACTGTATATTATACTTAAGGACTGGTCTTGGGTGACAATGAGGGGTTATTATTGCTTGAATTAGCTTTTGTTAAAACATTGAGAAATTTCAAGGAGGAAGCAGAAAAGTGTTTGCACAATTAAAACTAAAAACTATTATACTTGAAAAAATATGTATGGTAATGTCTTCCTTTTGAACTCTATTTATCGCTCTATTTCCTTTCCCTTCCTGCCATATCACTGACACTCACATCAAGAAGAACTTGCCTTGTTTTTTTTTTAAGATTTATTTATTTATGCATACAAGAACTGGGGTACAGACCAGAGATGCGGGAGGGTGAGAGGATTGACCAGAGACAGAGTGGGGAGCAGAACAGGCGGACTGACCGAAATACACTGCTGAGGGGAGCAGCAGGCGAGACAGGAGAGCTCTGCCGCTCCATGTGGATATTTCCTGGTCAGCCAGGAATCAAACCCACACTGCAGAGGCTGCGGACAGCTTCACAGAGCTGCGCTCAAACCCCTGTGCCACCAGGGATGCCCCAAACTTGCCTTGCTTTTTATGTGACTTTTAGCTAGTGGGGCCACTTACAAGAGAAAACATCCTTGTTATTCCAAGTTCTCAGCTTTTCCCCTCCTTTGCTCATGTAACTCTCAAACTATTGTTTGACCTCAACCAAGGACCTCCCCCTCTATGCTCCATACAATTGCTTACAGTGTTTCCTGGAGGGAATATTTCTACTACCTTTGTGTTACAAAAGGGAAGATGATGTTCCCTGCAGGATTTCTCATGGCCCAGCAGCAAGAAAATTTAGCGCAGCAGTGGGAAAATATGGCCATAGATGGGACTTCAAAGTAGCTTCATTTCCAACAAATTGACTATTAACAAAAGACTATGCCCTCATTAGGAGATCATTGACTAACTCTGAATTATCAGTCAGCCATGATTTTATCTTCCTCTGATCAATTTCAATCACTTCCATCAGAGGTAGTAACTGTACCCACAAATGAGGCAGATAATTAAAATTATATTAGCTATCATTATCTGAATTGTATTAGGTACTAGACACCATGCTAAGGACTTTATCTGCATTGTTAAATTTCTCTGATAAGATGGTAAGTAGACATTATCAATTCCACCTTACAGGAAGCTATGGGATGCTGTGTTAGGATGGGGCACAATTTGGACTTAATGCTTTATGCTATAGTGTGTACCTAAGGTTCTAATGAGATGTTCTTTTTGATTAAGTTTTTGAATATGATAATTAATATATCCAAGCGAATATATTAAATGCATTTCAACAGATAAGATATACCTACCTCATAGACCTCCCTAGTGGTGCAGGGTTTAAAGACAGCACTATCGGGCTGTCGCCAGCCACTGCAACATTAGTTCGATCCCTGGTCAAGGAGCTTACCCATATGGTGTAGCAAACCTCTCCTGTCTCACCCGCTGCTCCCCTTAGCAGTGAATTTCAGTCAATCCACCTGTTCTACTCCCCAGTCTGTCTCTGATGAATCCCCTCCCCCTCCCCCTGCACCTTTGGCCTGCACCCCAGTTTTTGTATGCATAAATAAATAAATCGTTAAAAAAAGATATATCTACTTAAAACGTATTTTAAACCTTTATATCTTCAATGATTGCTTTGTATTTTTTATATCCCAACTTTTCTGTAAATTTTGATATTTAGAGATTGAAATCTCAGATAGTTATGTGCATCAACATCTTGGAAAATACAGTTGAAAGTCACAGTTTTTGTAGAAGTTTCCCCAGTCATACAATTCCATTAGGAAGCTCAATGATGGTCATAAAATAAAGAGTAGTGTCTTCAGAAAAATAGTGGCAGGTTCTGGCCTTTAGTTTCTTATTTCCTGACTAACACCACGCCCTTGTTTTCCATATTTTTCTACAAATGGGATCTTTAAAGTACTTTCATCTTTGTAACTATCATTGATCGAAAGGACATTTAAAAGCTCCACCTTCTATTGCAAATTTTGTGAGGCTTCTTGAGAGAATTAACCTCAAAAACACAATATCCAGAAATAGGTAGACCTTAATGACACCATTTTGGTTTTTATTTCTTTTGTTTTATTTGCTTTTATATAAAACACCAAACTTAAAAATCCACCTATTCTATTCCTCATTCTTAGGACAATATTATTATAGAACTATCATTTCTATATTATGTTTAAATTAGTTAATTCATAAAATTTATTTATTCTATTAGTGAAATGTCGACATTTCACATGTCTACAATTAGATACTAATATTGTTACATTCTTGTTACAAGGGTGAAGTAACAACATAATTTCACATTTTATATTTTAATTTTTGCTGAGCTTTAAATATTTAATTTTAATATTTACAGATAGGTGAATAATACAGGTTTTTAAGTTTTTGCCTTTAAATCACTTAAAGGCAAAGTGAAAATAAAGGAATGCCATTTTAAAGACTGCACTTCCTAAAACACAATGGTGGAGCTTTACCTGCTGATTCTTACATATAACTATGCTGCTTTTAGTCTATTAGTTGCAGAGTTCACTGGTGAAACTGAAGGTTTCATAATTAAATATAAAAATTGAGGATTTCACACAGATATGCTAATAACTCCATTAAACTTCTCCCTTTATATGTAAATTTGAGCCCAGATGTTGCATCATTTGCAAATCTTGCAATTAAAGCATTTTATAACTTTAGTTATGCAAAGGGGCAGCAGACTGGAAAATGGGTAAAATTGCTTGGCTAGGACATTACCATGGCAACATACTGACCTCCATTCAATTACTTACCACTGAAGATTCAGCTATTAATTATAGTGGTCAAAAGTGGAAATCATCTGGATCTCCTCTTACCTTTTTAATATGGACATTTTTCACTCACCATAAATCTTTGACTTTTAGAGGCAAGGCTCCCAAACTGAAGCATTAAAAGTGATACTGCTTAAGTACTGATGGAAGTGAGGGTCAAACAAGGAATCTCATTTATCAGCCATGCTCAGGATAGTTCTTCAACTTTCCGTAATCGAAGCACTCTGTCAGGCAAGCTTCAAAGTGCATATTCATTACTGCTCATTTTCCTCATAGAACCCTTTACATTTTGTGTGTCAGCAATTACCACTCACTTTGGAAAGTCGTCATTAATTAGGGCCACAATAATCACCACAGGAACTCTGAAAAAGACAGATTCCCCAGTTTGAGTTGGGTTTTACACTTTCCATCTAAAAAAATGTTATTATTTTCTTGGCAGTAAAAGAAGCACTGTGAGTTAATTACAAATGTATTTAATAAATGATGATAATATTTGTTTGCATTGTAGGGGACTTGAACATAAAAATCTTGTATTTATCAAAGTGAAAATATACTAATAATACAGAACATATTTTATAATAATTGCACCCAAAGTCCTGAAATAATAAACTATTCAGACACACTGAAGTGTAGTAATCAGTCACTATAATACATTCATAATATACTGGTCACAGTTTCTTCATTCAAAAATATCTACTGTTTTTCTACTGTGTTGTAGGCACTGTTGAGAGTGTTGAGGATACAATAATGTGCAAGGGTGACATCACTGCTTAATTGGAAGCGGACTGTAAAAAGTTATCATCAAATAAAAGGAAAAATATCAGTTAAGAAGAAGTGCTAAGTCACAGATTAACACAGAACTAAGTAATTAGCAGGTGTCCATTTGGATGATAGAAACATTAGTGTTGGTAACATAGGTGAAAATGAGTAAACCCATTCAGAAAAGTTTCCCTTAAATGTAGGTCTTTTCAAATAAAGATCAATCAAAATATAGATAATTAATATTCACTTGATTTTACAGTAGATACATATGTGAAAATGTTGGGCAGTCCTGATAAATTATTTTGGTGAGTGTTCAAAAGCAAGATTTCGGATTCCTTTCTTTTTCTACCATGAAGAGCATGGCTGTGAACACTCCTAATGCACACGCAGTGCAATATCTTCTATTAATATTCCAGTGGGTGGAATTGCTGGGCTTTCCCATAAAAGAATACTCAAAGTCCATCTACAAATGAGTAAATAGATCAAATGTAGTGTAGTCAACAATGAAATATATGGTAATGAATTATCTAAGTAATCAATGACTTCATCTAATACAAACTAGAATGAAAAAAATCACCATGGGGTTTCCCTGGTGGCTCAGGGGTTAAGACTCAGTGATTATCAAGCTATCCTCAGTCACTACAGCATGAGTTCGATCCCTGGCCAGGGATCTAACCCATATGGTGCAGCGAACCTCTCCTGTCTTGCCCACTGCCCCCTCAGCCGTGTATTTCAGTAGATCTGCCTGTTCTGCTCCCCACTCTGTCTCTGGTAAATCCTCTCACCCCTGCACCTCTGGCCTACACCCCAGTTCTTGTATGCATAAATAAATCAAAATAAATCTTTTAAAAAATCACCATGAAACAAAACTACATGCTGTTTTTGAATAAAATATTTTCATTTTAAAAAATAGCATAGGCACACAGACCTCTCCTTCCATGCCCACTGCTCCCCTCCACAGAATATTTTGTCAGTCTGCCTGTTCTGCTCCCCACTCTGGCTCTGGTGAATTCTCTCACCCTCCCATGCTTCTGACTGCACCCAGTGCTTGTATAAATAAATAAATAAATCTTAAAAAATAGCATAGTATTTTGGAATACCTCTGTAAGATGCCAAATTCAGAAATAAGTACAGTGAACCTCCAAAGTAGTGATGTTTATTGTACACAAATAAAAACAGTTTGCAAGTCAGGACACTCAAACCAAAACAGGAAATGAGACTCAGATACATATTGTTTAAAGTAACTAAAATAGCTTATACAGTGTGGAGGCTATGGTTGCTTTATTCTTCACAGTAATTGGTTTCAGTGATAGGATTTTCTTAAAAGGAAATAGGTTACCTCATATCAATTTTAGGGATGCAATTAAATTTTTCTTATAGTTTTCAGAGGCATAAGCAAATAGTAATTTTGGTCACCTTAGGCTCTCTTGCCTTGCAAAATAAACTAAATGAAGTTTTGCTAAATGACTACATTAGTTTTGTCTGCTCAGGGAATTTCAACTTTGGTCTCTGTTTCTGTTTGATTCTAGCAATGATATGTTGATTTTTTTTCCTCAAGGAAAGAAAAAAATAATATTAAAATTCTGGGTAATGGTTATTTCAATTGGAGGGGCAAGTAGGGGTAAGGAGAGAACACAGAGATACATGTTTATTTTTGGTAAATATAGATTTTGAGTTAAGGGATGGGTTAATGATTGTTCATTATATTTTTAAAATTTGATGATGGAATGAGCAAGAAGGAGGGAAGGAAGGAAGCAAGGTGGCCATGGACCAATGATAATGATGTGTCATAAACCAGAAATTATTAATCCACTTATTTGAAAATAAGATTCTTTAAAATAACAATAAAATAACTATTTTATTGTAAATTGAATTTTATACAAAAGAATTGCTTTACATTAAATAGAATTTTTTTTGAAAATTCTGGTTTAATTATGGCATATTATTTTGCAGATAACAGAGTTTCTTGATGCATCTATCTTAATAAATGTGAATTTGATTATGAAACAATTCTTTCATGAATTCAGTTCAATTTTAAAATGCATTAAGTCAAAGAAATTAACAACAAACAATAACATCTAGTAAAATGTGTACAGTGAGGTGATTGTGACAGTTTTATAAAGAAATTCTTGAGACTAAAAGCACAAATCCTGGGTTTGGTATCACATCACTGGTAGTAGCTGAAATTCCTCTGTGACATTCAGTAGTTAAACACTCTGTGTTTAAGCCTCAAAGTTGGCTAAAATTGGCATGAAAATATTTGAAACTGTGTATGTTCCCACCAAAATACTATTATTCCTTTGTTCCCTGAAATGCAGTTAGTACCCTTAGCTTTTATATCTCTAAAAAGAAAAGAAAAAAGAAAACCTCTCTCAAAATACCACACATAGTATGATTAATCCCTTCTATCGCCACGCATATTGCCTTCACTTATTTTGAAGGATTGCTTCTAAATATCAGTTAAAACTGGCCAAAATATGAAGACATCTTTCAAAGCTGATAATAAGCATCCATCGATGGCAGGCAATGATTGTGCAGAAACAAAAGAGCTGCCTACTTAGTAGGTATTTGTATAGCTCATTGCCCACTCCCTGCCCTTCTTTTTTTTTTAGCTTTTAGTGGCTTCAAACTTTGACTTAAGGTTCTTCACTTCATTCCACTCACTGAAAACTTTAGACCTCTGAGACATTTTGGCAACCTTGAACTTGCAGCCACTGCTTTGTGCCTGAGGGCATAGGGAAGTCTGTAGTGAACACAGATTATCACTTAAACCTCTTCTAACTTTATTATTTAAAAGAATTGCTTGACTCTCATATTATGTAAAACTAAAATTTCTCAGCATTGTAATTTATTCTGTTTGGTCTTTACCTGGCTCTCTCTTTGGGAAAGTCACAAATCAAACGCTAATTAAGCCTCTGAACACCACCTTGCTTAATTTTCCCTTTTCTTCTCCTTGGTTTTCCCTCTTAGATTACACTTTCTTTTCCGTATTTTTCACCAGGGTATTTCTTTATGTCTTTATTTTCAAATGATTTTTTAAAATTTTAAAATAATAAAAATACTTATAAAATATATAAATAACTTGGAAAATGCACATTTCCTACAAGTCCAGTGTCCAGGTATAGACAACTGTGAACCCTTTTGCATGTGTTCCCCCAAATGTTTACATGTATGTACAGCAGCAGGTTACATTACTACTCACTTACAGTATTGACATTTTCCTTTTTAAACAAGTACATATATTTTTTTTTAATTTAACAATGTCTATTGCATCACATCTTGATATAAAATCCCATCTCTCTTTTAAAAATTGAGTAGGGCCTCCCCTGGTGGCACAGAGGTTGAGCGCTGGGCTGCGAAGCTGCCCGCAGCCTCTCAGGGCTGTAGGATCCCTGGCCGCTGGTGAGGGTCCCACATGGTGCAACAGACCTCTCCTGCCACGCCCGCTGCTCCCCTCAGCAGTGTATTTCATCAGTCTGCCTGTTCTGCTCCCCACTCTGGCTCTGGTGAATTCTCTCACCCTCCCGCGCTTCTGACTGTACCAGTGCTTGTATAAATAAATAAATAAATCTTTAAAAAATAAAAATTAAATAAAAATTAAAATTGAGTAATAGCCCATTGAATGCCTATTGAGTTTTTTAATATAATTAACCCTTTATCAAAATTTATTATAAAGAAAGATGCACTCACTATACATTTCCATAAGACAATTTCCTAGAGTGTGGCCAACTGACTTAGGCTTCATTAGAAAAAAATGGTTTTGAGGAGGCAGTTGAAAATTATGTTTTGAACACAATGATATTTCAGCTCCTTTGGAAGCATAGAAAAGAGGCATCAAGTATAGAACTACACTTGAGTATTTGGATCTGGAGCTCAGAAAGTGATCTAGGTTGCACATACACATTTCAGATAATCTATGCCAAAATGGTTTTGTAAAATGCTCTTTGTCTCTGATGTATTTTCCAAGGAAAGGGATGTCAGCAACATGTGTGTGAAAACATGTTTGTGTATATTTATAACAGTACATGTATTTTATGTGTAATTATATGAGTGATTGAGGATATATCATATATAATCCATGCAACATATACAATCTGTTATAAATGAATATATATATTCATGTACATATAAGTTAGGGAAGCATATTGCTTTATTTGTTGTTGGCCAATGAGTATTACCTTATCCTATACTGTAATTTCAGTGGGCACTTTCTTGAGTTATTCTTACAGTTTGTGGGGTTCTGTTTGTTATGCTTCACTATGTTGTGCCTTCTCTTCCTGACATTTCTTTTGTCTTCTGTTTTTTCCACATAATGACTAACTGGAATGGGATAAACCCTAAATAGATAGATAGATAGATAGATAGATAGATAGATAGATAGATAGATAGATAGATCCTAATAATTTAGATGTAGATATGCAAGTTTAAGGAAATTCAAGAAATACTTTCTTTAAAGAATTGGCAAAAAAAACTTGTCAGGATAAATGGAAATACGTTGACATTATAAGGGCTAAGTAAATTAAAACATAAATGACATTGCTACCACTAAGGATGCCTCAACAATTATTTTTAGTGGAAGGTGGGGAAACTATGACCCTCTGTCCAGATATATGTCCTGCCTTTAGATGATCTAAAGATGGAGAAACTATTTCACTATACAATGCCAGTAAAATGTTCCTTCATATCAGGCTTAAGGACTCTTCAGAAAATGAACTAGTCAGTACCCCAAAGCCTTGGGTTTTGATTCAGTGTTTCCCAAGTATAGCCGATTGACCACGGCTGGTTGGAGAACTTTGTCGCCCATCAGTAATGAAATAAGTAAAATATTCAGTAAAGCCTAAGAAAGGTTTCTTGCAATTGACAAAATTATTTTATGTTTGTGGAATCAACAATCATTTAAAAATAGGATATGTGTTTTGTGTTTGGAGTTTTTATTTTATTCTTTTGCAATTTTTTTCAGTGGATTTTGCCTCATCTGCAAGAGGCAAAAAAATATTTTCAAAAGCACTGGTTCCTCATTACTGGTAGTTTGACAAGTGCTAGCAGGGGAAGTATGCATAAACCACAGTAAATTAAAAGATTAAGATCAAAATTACATTACCCAAGTGAGCACTCAGATTTCTCAACAGTGAGGACCTGAAACCAAGCTCATTCTTGGTATGAAATAATGGATGAAAAGATGTCCCCAGTCACATAACTGAGTTGTGGGCTTTGCCTTCATTTACAGCCACACCACTTTTCAAGGACACTGTTATAATTGCATCAAATAGAAATATTAATTGAATGTTTTAAAGCAATACCTATGGAAGCTGTTACCCACTCAAATGTATTGTTAATAAATCATTTTTATCTGGATTTTTATAGTGATTATATGGAAATTCTTCCCAGTATTGTAGTCAATTTTAAAACATTAAGAGCTTAGTTGTTGCATTCCCCCTGAATAATACCAAGAGCCATTATATTATGGGCTAATGATTTGGCAAATTTAATTATGTAAATCAAAGCAATTTTGACATTTAGATGCTCAAAGAGAATCTACAGCTATTGAATGTTTATGGACTTACTCATTTTAAGCACTTAATTTTTCTCATCAATTAAAGTTTTCTCTCATGTAGATATCCTAGTGATGAATGAGGATATATAATTTCTTTCCTTAAAAAAACCCAAAAATACGAGAAGAGTAATTGAGCATTTCATAAGATCTAAGATACAGACATTTTTCAACTAAAATAATGAGGAATGAATGATTGACCAGCCACAGAAAAAACCACTTTTAAATGGGTAGGTAGAACTTCTTTTAATGGTAATAACATTGTCATTCATCCAGATTATCAGTTTCCTTTACTTGTTAATTGAACCAGTCTGGTTGTATAAACTGACTAATAGAAATTTCTCTGAAGTTGGAACAGTGCTTCATTCAGTTTCTGGAAATTCTTGGATTCTGAGTGGGTCAAACTTGAACAGTTACCATGTAAAAAATTAGGTCACCCAAACAATCGAAAGCAGGTAAACAAGGATAGACAGCCAGATTTGCTAGAGAGCTCAGAACACAGGATAATTTTCATGAACTGCATATTTGGAAAGCTCAGCTCTGTTAGAATAATTTTTCTAACAAGCCAACTGCTCATTATCATCTATGGGTTACTTGTTAGATTTTTTCTTCCTTTCCCTCCCAGTAAACCATTAGTGAAAACCTGTTGAATGAGATACTATGGATGCAAGATAGTTAGGATAGACTCCTTACCTTTAAAGAACTCAGGTTTTTCCAGATGATAAATACAGAGTTAGCAGGGATGGATAGGATGAGGCTAATGGATGAAAGATGAGCAATACTCTACCCAATATCAGTAAGTGGCAGAGAATTTCCTCTGTGAATGTTATGGCACAGCTATACTTGATACTTCAGGCATGCCTTATAAAGTGGGAGGATCAAGGGAAAGAGGCAATGCAGTAGGTGGAAGAAAAGGCATGTGGGGAGCAGGGGACACTGTGAGCAGTGTTAAGGAGAAAAGAGGAGAAAATATATGTAATTGAATCACCAAGTGTGAGCACAGAGTAAGCAGATATAAATGCAGACTGGTCACTAAAGAAGACATGAAATTCTTTTATGATGTGTTGAAAAAATTAGACTGAATTCCATAAATGAATAAGAAACAGTAGAGAAACCTAAGGCAGGTGAGTCAGGGTTTGTCAGTACAAACACATTAGTCTTCAATTAGGAAAACAAAAAGAAGAACTTTAAATATATATGTATGTATATGGGATAGTCACATGGATATAAATTCTAGAGTAAATGAGAAAGACTGAGCTAACAAATGGGGTAGGGACCTGGAGTGTCAAGGAAAGAGGAGGGGGGTGTCACATGACAAGGAAAGGGTGACTTACACAACAAAATCAGATGCTTTGCCCTGCTATACATATATCTCTCCAGTAAATATTTTATCTCTGGAGATGACCTAAATTTAGGTAACTTCATTCTTTAAAGCAATAGGAACAGTTTCTTTTGCACCCCACAAGGGCTCGATTGACCTTCGTTCCACATGCTTAGGTGACATATATTGGAAAATCCCCCCTAGTCATTTTGGAAAAAGTCATTTGAACATAGGCTATAAGAGAACATCATTGATGGTGGGCTCATAAACAATAGGAATTTGTTCAGTTCTAGAAAATAGGAATCCCAAGGTCAAGGTGCTGGCAGCTTCAGTGTTTGGTGAGGCCTTGAGTCCTGGATTCCCAGTCAGTTGTCTTCTCACTATGTCTCACATATTGGATGAGGAATGCTTTTATAAGGACCTTAATACCATGTGCAAGGGCTCCACTTTTATGCCCTGATCACCTCTAAGAGACCCTACCTTTTAATACCATCACGCTAATCATTAGAATCGCAATGTATGAATGGGAGGGGAGAACACACACATTCAGTCAGTACTTAACAGTAGCATAATGGAATGGACATGCTTGAGGGATATTTAAGAGATAGAATATGCAGAATGTGGAAGTGAAAGAGGAGGGATCAAGTGTTTTCCCTGAACAACTGATTGACAGTTACTGCCACCAATAGAGAAGACATTCAGGAAGAGGAGTCAGTTTAGGGAGGCAGGAGAAGAGTTCATGTTTGGCCAGGTTGAGTTTGTAGAGTCTGTGTAACCTCCAAGTGGAATATGTAGTTCAGAAAAGAGCTCTAGGCTGAAGGGTACCCCATGTAGACATGAGAGTAGGTAAGGCTATCTTGGGAGCAGTAAAGATGAGAGTGTATCACATTTTTCAACAGATCTTTCCCAAGGTTGGTTGGCATTTCAATAGTTGCCACTCACTAGCAGTTTTTTACTGTTAAATGCCTATTATGCTCCTACATATAGGGCCCCAGTCTTTACCTGGAAGAACTAGGAATAATAACAGAAAATTGACTGATCATAACCTATGACTGAATCATAATGCTAGGAAGAAATCTCTAGGGACACAAAAAGAAATTTGCCATTATTTATGACCCTAATTGGAAGAAGGAGTGAGGGCAGATTCTCATGTGGAAGTGAAATTTGAGCTGACACTTGAAGAATAGCTAGCTATGACTTAATTATATAGGGCAAGCCAAAGACATTATAGTTTGATATAAAAGATTATATAAGCAAAGGCATTTAGCTGTGAAAGACCTGGAATTGACAATTGTTGCTGGTATAGTGAGAATAGGAGAAAGTGGGAAAATAGTATTAAAAAGGAGAGTTGGGCCAAATGATGAAAGAGACCAGATTTCATTTCGTAAACTCTGGGGTACGGGAAGGTTATTGAACAGTTTTGTAGAAATTAAACAGGTGACATTGTACAGAAGGGATTGGTAAGTCAGAGAAACTGTCATATCTCTTTTAATTGTCTGATTTGAACAGTGTCTGATATTGGGCAAGCTCAGTGAGATGGAAAGAGGGGAAAGGTGGGGGAATTTTTTGAGGAAGATTTTGAAAATTCTTGGACAGTTTCAAAATAAGGAAGAAAATCTAAAGATTTCTGACACCAATAACAAGAAGAATCCTCTAACTATTAATTGAAGTCAAGTCTAAAATGAGGAAATAATTTGAAGAGATGGTGGGGCAGCCATGGGGGCTGTCCAGAGGGCATTTGAAATTGTCTGTAGTTTGGGATTAGGTGTTTTTAAAAGCCTTCAGTTCACCCAGGTTTACTCTACCAAAAATAGAAAATGTGTGATTTTCTGAATCTTCTAGAGTAAAACTTTCTTGAGTGCAAAGACTGAGTCTTATATATCTATGAACACATCCTCCCAACCCCCTATATACTGCTGGGCGCAGAACATCAATAGGCTCAAAGAATGTTTAGTTGTGCTAAATGAAATTTGAATAAAGGTAGGCAAAAACAAAATATTTGGGGGATAACTAGTAACATTTAAGGAGAAAGTAACACAAGAAAGAACGATCGATAGAATGTAATGCTGCAGAGATGTGCTGAGGGAATGACAGAAAGAGGTATTTCACTGGCTTTACTGATGAGGAGGACACAGAAGACACTGGCTAGAGCAAGATATGTCAGTGTTCTAAGAACTAAAACTAGACACAACTAAGGAATGTGTGAAGAGGAAATAGAAATTAAATATAAATGAGGCACTCCCCCTTATTTTACCTTCCTTTCCTCAATTTCCTTCCTTACCAGAGTCTGCATGTCTACCTCAATTTCTCATTGGCTGCCAATGTGCTTAGTCCTAATAACAACATATTTTCAAAGAACACTTGATATATATATACTCTTCTCATCCTCATATGATGGAGCTGCTATCGCTCCATTTCACAAATGAAGACTGAAGTTTACAGAATTTAAATTTCATACTTAAGATTACATTGCAAGAAATTGTTGAACTAAGGTTCACATCATGCCTAATTTCAAATTTCATGCAGACAGCATAAAGCCACTTAAGGAAATCCCAAAGACTCAGACAACTCTCTATCATGTCCCCCAGAGTCTGCCTCATTCTACCCAAATCTCAAAAAGCACAAATGTTTGGGAGTGATAGTGAGATAATGCCAGTAAATACATTCAGTGTACAATATATGCACGGTTTAAGAATGGAGTGTCTTGGGCCTCCCTGGTGGCGCAGCGAGTTAAGCACTGCGCTGTGAAGCTGTCCGCAGCCTCTGCAGCGCCAGTTACCAGCCAGCCAGGGAGACACCCACATGGCGCAGCAGACCTCTCCTGTCTCACCCGCTCCTCTCCTCAGCAGTGTCTTTGGTCTGTCTGCCTGTTCTGCTTCCTACTCTGTCTCTGGTGAATTCTCTTACCCTCCCATGCCTCTGGCCTGAACCCCAGTTCTTGTATAAATAAAAATAAATCTTTAAAAAAAAAAAAGGAGTGTCTTAATGTCATATTCCACCTCTTATGAGGAAACTGTTTACTCCCTTTGTATCTTGACATGGTCAGAGACCAAGACCCTGAACTGAAGTCATATTGCTTTTTCAGATCATATCGATCAGTGATATAAATTTTAACTCATCTTTATCCTCAAAGTCCAACACTTTTAAGTAGTGCTTTTTAAAACTAACCATATTTCATTTATGAAATGTGTGTGTGTGTGTGTTTTTTGGGAGGGAAGTAAAGGGGGAAGTATCCTCCATGAGTTAACTCTCCATTTTGTTTCCTACTCCTACTACTGTAAATACAGCTATTTTTGACTTTTTTTCAAATTGTAGGAAATTGAAGAAATACTAGAGTTTTCCTCTATGAAACTTGTATGTATAATGTAATTTGAAAATATCTGGGGTTATTTGTTCAGGTTTAATATATAATAGGCACAATATTTAGTATAATTGGATTATGAGCCAAAGTTCTCCACGATGACTAAATTTTAATCAGTTTAATCATTAGTAACAGAAGTTAGTTCACTGTAAATATTCTTACTGATGATAGGTATTTGATGTTTAAGTTCCAGAACATTATTAAAGTAACATAAAACAGTTTCATATTAAATTTACATAATACAATAAAAATATCTGTCAACTTGGGTTTTGAGCAGAAAACCGTGAAGTTCTTAGTATGTAGCAGGGAGGTCCTAAGTTCAAGTCAAATGAATACACCATCAGTGAAAAATTGCTAATAAATTCCAATCCTGGGTTTCCCATGACTTAAACAGTCTATTGGAAAGTGAAATCAGTCAACTGATCATTTCATATCTAAGATCTCTTTCTACCATCTCCCTGCCAACTAACCAGACTCTTAAATAGACTTCAATTTTTCCCCTGAAAATTTTAATCAAAACAGTTTATTTCTTATTTGCTTCATTATCACCACACAGGCATACTTTTCTAAATTTAATTCTGTTATTGATTTTATTTTTGAATCCTGTTGATGTGTTCAAAAAAATAACTAATAATGATTTAGAAAGTCTTTATCCTCAGCAGTGACAGAATGTCATCAATAGTTTATTGATTTGTTCTCTGATAATATTTCTATTTTATGGACAGGACACCTATAACATTTAAGAATTCATTTAACTCAGAGGAAATGACACATATTTATTTGCATATGTTGGACAGAGCGAGCATTCACAAAGATATTTATTACGCTAACACACTTCTATTGAAAAACTAACAAAATATTCAAAAGTATGCTTTTTGTGGTATGAAATGTCCCATGGGAGGAGTTACAGGTGAAGGTGGTTAGATTTTAGCCATATAAAGAGACAGCTCTGACTTAAAATGACCTTTTGGATTAGTGAGTGATAGATGACTGTAGAAGCCCTAAGAACTGATGACAAATTGCCCATCTATTTAAAATACAATTTAACTGAAATATTTAACACATGTAATACAAACAAGACTCCCAAATGAAATCACTTGGCTTTTCAGAGGAGTTGTTGAAAAGTCAAATCCAATCCAAATTAAATAATGTTTGCCAAAATGTAGAGGGGGGTTTGGAAATTTTTCTTGGCTTCTAGTTTCTGTGCTCTAGTTCTCCTATTCAATATTTAGTCACTCTGTAGTTGTCAAAAGGCCACCATGTTATTTAGTAACAGACTTGAAAATAAAAATTTTTCAAGAAAATTTTAGCATTCAAATCAGAACAACCAACAATAATTGGATAGTATATTAAAAGTATATTGATCGGTGTACTTCAGAGTAATCAGGCATAAATGATCAGCACGCTGTGCTATTGTTTATTATTGTTATGACTATTATTATTATTAAAGTTATTTTTTTCCTATGGACTGATTATTTTTTTCTTATGGATAGCCTACACAGCTTTTAAAACTATTTGTCTTTAGTACATAAAAATAATTTTTCATATCTTGCACAAAATGAAATGTTAAATATTGAATGAGATTATATAAAAATGAATATAATTATAATAAACATTTTATAGTATGGTTTGATGAAAATAGATCTGGATACATTACTATTTAAGCACAGCAAGTCTGAAAAAATCATGCAAAATTTTTTTTTATGGATTTTGTCCTAAGTACCTTGAAAATTTTGTAGCACCCTAGGGCTTTTTATTTCCATTCAAAAAATGAATTTAGGGCTTCCCTGGTGGCGCAGGCGGTTGAGCGCCACACTGTAAAGCTGTCCGCAGCCTCTGCAGCGCAGGTTTGATCCCGGCCAGCCGGCAAGGGTCCCACTTGGCGCGGCAGACCTCTCCTGTCTCGCTTGCTGCTCCCCTCAGCAGTGTATTTCAGTCAATCTTCCTGTTCTGTTCCCTGCTCTGTCTCTGGTGAATCCTCTCACCTTCCCGCGCATCTGGCCTGTACCCCGGTTCTTGTATAAAAATAAATAAATCTTTAAAAAAATGAATTTAATAAATGAAATTTACTAACCCATTTTTGGCAGTTATAAATTTGAAAAATTCTGGCATAAGCCAAAATACCCCTTCTTCTGAGTACCAAACAACATTGTTAGTCAATGTAGAACTTGCAGATTCAAATTCAAATATCTTCAGAGGCCAAGAAGGTATCTTAGACATGAGAAGTTCCTGATAGAAAATGATCAGATAGATCAGAGAAACCCAACTTACACTGGTAACAATCAATTCTAAAAAGAAAGGAAAAGAAAAACAAGTCAGAATGGGCCAAGAAAAACTCCTGTGCAACTGACTTATCACACAGCTTCCAAAAAATCTTTATTTTTATGCAGTTTCATGAAAGCTTCCTTTGACCTACCAAGGAAAACTTCCTAGGAAGACAGGGACATAGATTTCAGAATACTCCCTCTACTGAAATGGATTTTGCTTGTTAGAACAAATTATATTCTAACAAGCTTGAAACTTCCAAAATCCAAGTTTTTCTCCTCAGCATACATTTTTATTATTATATCCTGTGGATCCCAATATGAAATAAAGTCTTTAATTAAAAGAAATTTGCTCTCTCACACTACTCTATATATATATATATATATATATATATATATATATATATATATATATATATATGCTTTACCTCTGAGGACATTACTATATAGTTTAAGGACAAAGTGAAAAAGCAGGTGTCTGAGCTTGGGATGATTTCTTCCTTTTATTCTTTAAAGTGAAGAATGGTTAGGAAGAAGAGATTCCAAATAGGTCCCTATTCTCAGATACAGATGTAGAATGTTGGGATGTAAGAATGTAAGGCCAGTCGACAGGAAATGACTTACCCTTAGAATAAAACAAAAGAAACAGAGACTCTTGGGTAGGGTGATATGTGGAGGAAAAAAAGGGGGGAAGGTAAGGAAACTGAGCAGAAAACCAGTCGAAAACATCTGTTGGACACAAATCTGGCCTGTTAGTTCCATTGCTGACCCACTTCTTCCCCCACATCCTTTATAAGAATTGATCAAAACTTTCCTAACTAAAGTGTAATTGTAGCTTTATGTTAGTAAATGGGTGAATTTCCATCAGCAGGGGACCATGGTTGACTCTGGGATAGATAAAAGCAATGTGATGCCTACAAATGCAATAACCACCAATTAACAGCTGCATTGCCATTACTATTGCTACTCACTATATTTATGAATGTAATTAAATTTTTATTTTTATCAATACATTAACTTCTCAAGTTTTCTCCTCAGCATACATTTTTATTATTATATCCTGTGGATCCCAATATGAAATAAAGCCTTTAATTAAAAGAAATTTGCTCCCTCACACTACTCAATATATAATAATAAACTCTAGAATTTTCTTCTTACAATCTTATGTTTCATATGATCATAAATATACTAATTTCTATTAACATACTTAAGGTTGACTATAATACATTCTGACATGTGTGAGATAAAAATGTTCAAACAAGATATTTTATGATTCTTATATACTTTAATAACTGCCACTTGTTTGCATTCATGTAAAACATTTTATATAATTTTAAGAGAAGTATATATATGTGTATATATATATATATATGTAGATATATGCCCTAGAAATAGTTATAAAGATTTTCATAAAGCTTGCATACAGGTTAGATTTTGTTAGTGTTTACATTTAAGCATTCTTTGTATTCTAGCTTTCAAAAATATCCATAATTTTAATGCTTCTCTTACTTAAGAAAGTATGTAAAGTAAGTACAAATCCTGTCATATTAGCTTTTTTAAAAATAGAGTAGTTTCTTTCAGGTGTGCTTCTAAGCTAATTTGGCCACAAAAGGCCAAATCATTTAGCTTTCTTTATTCCATGAATTTGTGAAGAATGAGGGATCAAATAGCTACTGTATAGTTGCCAGAAATGTCACCTCTATTTAATATACTACGAAAGAGGCAGTCAGCAAGTGTCAAAGCAGGGATTTAAGCCTAAAGCTCTCTGGCTCCATTCACCATGCCTTCTACCCCCTGGGCAAATCTGCATCCTTAATTCATGTTGATATATTATATGTTATAAGGAGCATGAAGGGCGACTATTCCTGTCTTGCTCACCAGGGTGTAACTAGAGCCTTCCATGGTGTCACAATGAATGAATGAAAAGTATTTCACTATAAAGAGGAGACATTTATGGTATTTAGAAAAATGGTTGTTTTACACTTCCAGTTGTGGGTTAATTTCATTGTATGATTGTTGTTGTGATTCTGCAGAGATGATGTCATTTGTGTTGAAAAATTAATTGTTTTATATGCTTGACTTGAATGATTTACTTTCAGTGAACTAAATTTTCTTTTTTAATACACTGGCTCAATGCTGGGTACTATGAGTAATTCTCAGGAAATATATCTTTCTTGTCCTCAGATAGTTTACACTTCTTGGAGAAATTAGGCATATATAAGTGAAAACCTAAGAAATTCCTTAAGGCATTAAAAATTTAATTGAAATATTTTTCAGAAATAGGTAAAGCAGGAATAATTAATGGAAAGGTCTATTTGAAGATCTTTTGGTATAATTTACATAAGATTTCATAGTTATTCTGAGAAATAAGTGGAAGATGTTATTTTACAGAGTTATTCTGAAAAATAAGTGGAAGATGTTATTTTAGGCATATGTTCATTTACAGCTTTACCCTGCCCCCTTATCTTCACCCCCCATGCCATGCAGGACATCTAATAATGGGTGCTTATGGTACTTGGAGAACAATGTTTGCCTTCTTCCCTTTAGAATAGAAAATCTAAATCAAAACTCACCTCTTATTTGCTATTGAAATACTAGCCAAAATCCCTGCTGGTTTGAAGAGCTATTCACTTCTCTTGAATGTGTTTTAACATTTACATTGTCATTCGAACAGCATGCTTCACACAATACTTCTTAGGTAATCTACCTTGTGATTTCCAAAGCATAAATTTGAAAATTCTAAGCATTTATTCTTATAAATTACTGTCTTGTAATTTTTTTTAAGATTTATTTTATTTATACAAGAACCGGGGTACAGGCCAGATGTGCAGGAGGGTGAGAGGATTCACCAGAGACAGAGCAGGGAACAGAACAGGCAGACTGACAAAACACACTGCTGAGAGGAGCAGCGGACAAGACAGGAGAGGTCTGCCGTGGCCATGTGGGATTCTCCCCCGCCAGCGGGGAGCAAACCCACGCTTCAGAGGCTGAGAACAGCCTCACAGTGTGGCGCTCAACCACCTATGCCACCAGGGAGGCCCCTGTCTTATAATTTTAAAATTACTCTCTCCTTGAAAATTTCTCTCATAAGACAAAGGAAATTGGACCTCTAGAAACTCATGAAGCCGTTAAATCTGGACTATGCTAATCTGAGCTTCCCAGTAACCACCTCTGCCCTTTAGTTGGTTCCAGCTCCTGGACTCTCAGTGCCTAGGAGTCTTTTTTTAATCCATTGCTCCCCTTCCTCCCTTTTCTCCTCACCCCATCCTCCTTTCTGCTAGCCTCAATTCTGCAATCAGATTTCTAGGGTTTGTTTCAGTTTGATTTTGTCTGTTCCTTTGTTTGTTTGTATATATGTGTGTGTGTGTGTATGCATGTATGTGTATATATATATTTATATTTATATATATTCTACTTATGGATGAAATCATCTGGTATTTGTCTTTGTCCTTCTGACTTATTTGGCTTAACATGATCCTCTCCACGTCCATTCATGTTGGCACAAATGGCAAGATTTAATCTTAAGAAAAAAAACAAAACTGTATTCCACAGTATATATGTACTACATTGTAGGGTAAATGGTTTTCATGTTTTTCTGCCCTCCCACCATCAGGATTGCTGGCCTGATGAGGCACCTGCAGTTGTTACATTATTGCAAACTATCTTGTCTACATCTGTGGACCATGGGAGGAATATTGAGGTAGTCACAAAGAGAAGCAGCAGGAAAAAAGCCAGAAGCAGCCAGAGAAGCCCAGAGTGAAGACTTGCCGGGGACTTGGAGTCTTCCACCCCACCTCCCCAATGCCTGCTGTGTACCTGGTTGCCACGCTACATGTAAAGCTCAATAAAAGCCTGAGAAAGCCACAGAGGGTTCCAGGATTCCTCCTTTACCTGCCCGGTCTGCTCGGATCATAGATAACCTGCTCTGTGCCCTTCTTGCCAATACACACATCTTTATCAGTTCATCTGCCATTGGGCACTTAGATTGTTTTTCATAACTTGGCTTTTATAAGTACTGATGCAATGAGCACAGGAGGGCACATGAGCTTTCAAATTAGTGTTTCCACATTCTTTGGATAGATACCAAGTTTTGGAATTGCTGCATCATATGGTAGAAAACATAGGCAAAACATTCCAGGATATTGGCTTCAGGGATGTCTTTGGGGACGTGATTACAACAACAAATGAAAGAAAAGCAATAATGAAGAAATGGGACAACATCAAACTTAAAAGCTTCTGTACAGGAAAATCAATTATCAAGAAAATGAAAGGTCACCCTATTGTGTGGGAGAAAATATTTGTACCTCATACATGTGACAAGGGGCTAGTATGGAAGATCTACAGAGAGCTACCACTCAACAAAAAGAAAACAAATAATCCAATTTAAAAAGGAGGAGAAAAGCTAAAAAGACGTTTCTCCAAAGAAGACATACCTATCGGTCTCTTCTTGAAGAAGGATCCACTATTCTCTTGCCTAAGGGCTTTAACTTGGATACCGACGTTCTCAAACTTGGTAGCAAGGATGTTAGCTTTGTCTTGGCCCCATAGTTTATCTCAAGTCCCACATACATGTTTTGCATCTGCATCCTCTGGGATGGCATCTTGATGAAAATGAATCTGATGCAGAGTTCCATGAAATATGTAGAGTGAACTGCAGGTTTCCTATGGTACTGAGAGAGAGTGAGATTGGGAATCTGGCTTCTAGTTGCTTTTTAAAAAAAATATATATTTTTGAAATCCTATGTATGTATCTCTACTCCAATCTTTGGTGCTTTTGATTCTTGAAAATTTCTAAGATCTGATGGGCAGGCCAGCTTTCTTCTCAGTGATATTATTCTCTGGATCATGAGGTTTCACCTTCTTCCTTCACATTAAATAAATCATTCATGCTTCTTCTCATTCTTTCATCTCCATATATTTTAGTTCACAAAAGCTGAAATTTTCTATGATCTGTTCTTGAGTTCTTTGTTGTTTGAGTGGTTTTCAAAAGTACAAGGGAAAAAGGGCCTGTATTTTTGCAATTTTTTTCTTCAATATAAAAATAAAGAACCATAACTTTAAGTGTTTATCAATTTCCTTCAGAAGATATGACATATGTGAGACACTATTAAACATATAACATAGTGACAATTAGCTACAACTGATATTAGAAAATACCTTTGTTCTAGTTAATTTTTCAGTTTTAATTAGAGAAATGTTACAGTAAATATTCTTTTTTTTTTTTTAAAGATTTATTTATTTATTTATACAAGCACTGGGTACAGTCAGAAGTGCGGGAGGGTGAAAGAATTCACCAGAGCCAGAGCAGGGAACAGAACAGGCAGACTGATGAAATACACTGCTGAGGGGAGCAACGGGCACAGCAGGAGAGGTCTGTCGCGCCATGTGGAACACTTGCTGGCAGGCGGGGATCGAACTGGCACTGCAGAGGCTGCAAGCTCAACTGCTGTGCCACCAGGGGAGGCCCTATAGTAAATATTCTAAGGTTCCTGACTCTTGAGATACTTCACTGATACTTTTTAAACTGAGTTTTCAGTGTTATTTTTTCTTGAGTTTTATGTTTGTTTCGTTTTTCTTTATTTTATAAAATCTATTAAAAATAGTGAAAGAATAAAAGATAATCCAGAAGTAGCTGGAAAAGTAATTAAGCTCTACACTACAGTTGACAGACTTAGTAAATAAAAATTTAAGATGCCCAGTCATATTTGAAATTCAGAAAAATATGGAGACTAATTCATTTAATATATTCTTCATAAATTTTATACCATTTACATTTGGCAGACTTAATTTAAGAGAATTTCAGAAAGTTATTATGATTGACTAAAATATAATTTTGTAGAATATTCTTTTTTGTAAACTGTGCTAAGGACAAAGGTAAATAAACTATGGCTTCTCCTCTGAAGCAGTTCAAAAAGATAAATTTGATATCTTTAATGATTAGAATTGTCTATATATTAGTGATTCTAAAAATATCCCTTCAACAAGAAAAAAGTTTATTACTCTTTCAAATGAATGTCCAGATGTAGAAATCATGTCATGGTTGACCAACTTCTATTTATAGCTCTCTGCATTGCTATCCTTAGAATGTTATTCCTCTTTGTTGTCTAAAATGATCCAGATCCCAAACTTATTTTCCAGAAGGCAAAATGGAGGACTAGGTATATGCCATCTGTATTCTAAGAAAGAGTCCTCCAAACTGTCACACAATGTTTAACTTCCATTGGCCAAGTAGAGTAGTATCCATGACCAAGTAGGTCATGGATATACCTAGTTATAAGGGATATTAGGCAAAATCTTTATTATAGAAAGAAAGAGTTTGTGTTCTTCCTATGTGAATGGGGGAAAAAATGGGATCTATTACTTTGGAAGAAATGGAAAACAGATTTTAAGGTGCCTTGTCTTTGAAATGTAAACAATAGTATTTATGATATAATATGAAAAGATCTATGATCCTGTACAGATAAAGCATATGCGAAGCACCTCATTCTGCATTTCTGACCTGTTTCCAAGGACTGCTCCAGGCTGCGGAAACACCTTATCTAACAAGGCCTTGACAAACAGGCTTAGTTTTTGAGGAATCATGCCTTCTTCTTTATTTCAAATTCTATTATGTATTAGGGATAAATTTGAGGATTAAATTTTCTGCTTTCAAAAGTCAATGGAAAAATAAAACACCTTTTTATTGTTTAAATGAAAGTTTGTTAGTTCCTTTTCCAGAGTCCCCTGAAATATTGTGGTTACTCCTTGAGACTAGAAGAGGGCTGAAAAGTGGCCCAGCATCACAGACTATTCTTCCAAATATAAGAACACAAAATCTCAAAATATAAGTCAAAATCTCTAGATTGGTTTCTGAATCCATTTGAAGTGGAAGTTTCATTCTATCTCTGTGAAGATCTCTCTGCTTCCCTAGTGGACAATTTTCCTGAAGGATTTATAGAATGCTTTCCACCTAATTTTCCAAATACTCAGAAGCAGAATCTCTAGAATCAGTTATCTCCTTAAAGTAACTCCCAAGTAGAAATCAAGCACCTGAAGTAACCTGCATACTGTGTAACAAGACCCTACACATTCTTTAAGGTCATATAGCCCATGTTCTCCCTGTGAGAACGATTTTCTCCACACCAAAATTTACAAGTACAAACAAAGTATTTTATATTTAACTGAATGAGGTTCATGGACACTCTGAAGTGCAGGCCTTGCTTAAACCCCATAATTAACCTAGTTTAGAGTCCTCTGTGCTCAAAGCTTACATAGACTGAGACTTCATGTTGACAGACTTAGCCAGGGCTCAGTTTTACAGTGTGCCCTCCAGAAGTTTGGATCAACTCCAGGGTTCATTCAGGCTGTGGTCTACAGAAATGCTGAGAACAAAGGTTTCTAAAAGATATAATCTAGCTTTGAGCAAAGAGAGGCCACTCTTTCTTCTAAGTCTCAGAATTTAAATATCTCTGGAGGATTTTTTCTTAATATTCTGAAAGTACAAAAATCTTAGGGGAGATACAAATCCATGCTTGTTTCTACATTTACTGGAGGGAATTTTCCACAATGCTAGTTGAAGGACTCACAAGTCCTTTGAGTTATGGCTTCAAAGTTGGTAAGTTTTGTTTTGAATGGTTTCAAAATTAATTATTTAAAAGATATCCTTTCATTTAAATGGGTATAGTTCATTTATTTACACATTAATGTGTTTGCAACATATACACTATTATTGAGTTTTAAAGGAAATTTAGAACATAGAAATAGAGATTGTAATTGCCTTTTGATAAAAACAATATGAACAAAGTCTACCTCTGCAAATAATTTTCAGATATTTTTCTTCTTGTGATTCCTTTTGCTTCTTTGTATGTGTGTGTTTGTTTGTTTAAAATGAACTAAAGCAAGCTAGATAGCTACACATTGTCCAGATTTTAATCATGGTAATTACCCTTCTCTAAAACAAGAGCAATAACCTGATTTCTTATCACACTCCTCAAGTGTTCTGCTTACCACCTGTTTTTCAAAACCTCTGAATTGCTGATGCATTAAATAAATCTACTAGAGTGGTCTTTTTACATCTGAGCCAACCTCCTTCTCAAGACCTCTTTAGACTTCCCTTGGTAACTTTCCTTGTCATCTGGGTTTTATTCTTTAGATCCACGCCTATCACCCCATCCTAAGGTAGGTTTCACTCTACATTAGAATGGAGTTTTCTGACTTCACCATAACAGTTACTGTAAACTTTAATAACAGGGTACTCACAGGAAATCCAAATAAATCCTTTATCTCTTTTCTTGGTGTCAGAGAACAGAAAATAAAGAGAAAGAAGACTGATATGAGGTGGGGGAGAAGTAATTAAAAACAACATACTATACTCAGTCTAAGGTAGTAATTCCCCAAACCAGGGGCTCAAATCATGTGGAAAGTTTCTAAATTATGTAATGCATAGCCTAGCCTAACCAAATAAATAATATTTCTTAGGTTAGTTCCTTAGGATAGGTATTTCATTCAAACTCCACCAAGTAGTCTAAGTGTTGCCAAAGATGAGACCTTCTGTCTTAGTTCTTACCTTCCAAGCAGGAAAATAATCTGCAGAGTAGCAAGTGTTTCCCCTGAAGACAGCAAGTTTTGCTTGTTTGGCAAATGTTCATGTCAGGATAGCATGGTAGTTATCCACTTTCCCACTCCACACAGAAGAGCACCAGTTAATTGAACTCAACCCTCCACTTGTGATTTTTTTTTTAAATATTTATTTATTTATGCATAGAAGAGGTGGGGCAAAGGCCAGAGGTATAGGGTGAGAGGATTCACCAGGGACAGAGTGGGGAACAGAACAGGCAGTTTGACAGAAGTGCACTGCTGACGGGAGCAGCGGGCGAGCAAGGAATGGTCTACTGCGCCATGTGGGTTGCTCCCTACCTGGTCGGGGGATTGAATTCGTGCTGCAGAGAATGCAGACAGCTTCATAGGTTGCATCTTGACCTTTGCGCCACCAGGGAGGCCCCTCCAATGGTGATCTTACAGAGAATAATAAATGCTTTGCTCATAATTTTAAAGATGTTAGAACTATAGTTTTGCTAGAAAAAGTTCATATTTCTTCAGAATACTCTACTCTACCATTTGTAGTCCCTGCCATAGCATAAGTTTGCTAGACACATGCCCCAGATTGGGGGTGTCAAAAGATCCAACATTCCTTTGTAATGTGATACCAAAGGTTGAAACCATTTGCCTGTTATTCATACTTTTAAAACTAAAAAAATATATAATTTTTCATTTAAATATATATATATATGCACTTGAATTGTGTAAAATTTTATTTCTCTCACAAACTTCCAAGGTGATTACTCTGCAGACATTTGTTCATAAGCTTAATCAAATGATTAAGAACAAATAATAATCAAATGATAAGGAACAAACAAGTTCTTAAAGTAACTCGAAGTTACTCATCTTTTCATTTAAACACTTTTCTTTATTAGATCTTTTTTTTTTTTTTGCTTTGATTTTGCTTTTAAGATTGCTCTTTCTCTGAGGAAATATTTTATGTATATATGTACATATATTCACACACATATGAATAGTTGGATATATTACATATTTATTTGACATTTACTGAATGCAATTTATGCAGTTCTTAAAAGAGGAGGTCTGGAGATAGATACATAGGTGAATTTTTTGCTTAGCCAGTAAATGTGTATGAAATTGGACAAGTACTCAATTACTTGGTCAGTTTCCACATCTGTAAAATAAAGATTAAAAAAAAGGAGTTTAGGAGCCTTCCTGGTGGCGCAAGGGGTTAAGCACCACACTATGAAACAATCCATGGCCTCTGCAGCACGAGTTCAATGCCCGGCCACGGAGCAACACACAAGGCAAGGCAGACCTTTCCTGTCTTGCCTGCTGCGCCCCACGGCAGTGTGTTTCAGTAGATCTGACTGTTCTGTTCCCCACTCTGTCTCTGGTGAATCCTCTCACCCCCCACATCTCTGGTCTGTACCCCAGCTCTTGTACACATAAATAAATAAATCTTAAAAAAATTAAATTTATAAAGGAGTTTAACAGAAAATATTTATGTAAGTTTTTAATGGGTTAATTCATGAATGTCCTTAAAATATACCTGGCATGGAGTAAGTTATAATTATTATCTACTTTTAGTACAAGTAGGATTATTGTTGTTAGCATAATAAGGCTAACTCTAGGATATTTAAAATCTTTATTGTAACACTTCTACCTGTTAAATATAGTTAACTCCATTTGATAGATGAGACAAGGATGGCTATTTAACATCAGGCTCTTAACAGTTTATTTAGAACTTTGAGAGGTTTTGTTGACTCCAAATTTTTGGCTTTTTTCTATATAGTACTTCATCTTATTGTTTACTTTCTAAAATAATACCTTTATTTCTAAATCATTTGCTTTCTAATTTGCCTCCAGAAAATATTATAGGTAAATTAAATTACCTGTTAAAAAATAAATTAATAATTAAGTTAGCTGTGACAAAAATCTATTTATACTGTGCTGAAAAATCTATTTATACTCTGAAATATATAGAAAACTCTTGGTGTTGTTTTCAAAATTAACCAAATACTTCCTAATATTCCATGAAATATTTATTTTATCTTATCTCACAAGATATTTTATTTTATGCATACATTAATGTCTATTCTTTCAGAGTTAACTTTCCTTTTCAAATCTCTGAATTACACTGAACTAAATTATAAGCTGCCGAGAAGTTGTGTGTTTCTATGTAGTTAGTTACATAAATTGAAAACTGCATATAAAGATGCTTTATGCTGCTTACTTTAATTCAGTGCTAAAGTCTATAAACCTAAATTTGGAAGGAAACAGCTTTTTTTTCATATGAAAACATATTCTGTATTTTAAGACTGCAATTGAATATTTTATTTTAAAAGCTGTTCACAAAAAAAAAAAAAATAACACTATTAGTCCACTTGGTGGGGTAGGAGGCATTGAAATCCAGTTAAAGATTTTGCTGCTTTAGGTACAGTACAATTATGTGGTGAAATTCTTTTTGTTCTTTTATTTTATCCTAACTTGTGCTTTGCAAAATTAGCAATTCCACATGAGAAAGTTGTGGTAATTATTTTCTTAAAAATGTCAGAATATGTGCTAATCTGGGGATAGTTATCTTATTCTTTCTTTGGCTTATTACAGATTTAAATTAAGCTGAGGTTTCTTTAGTGTTATTTTCCCAGAGCCTTTGGGATTAGAGATGATAGATTTTGTGGTGTTCTGAGTATCGTTAAGCTCTTGTCAACATAAGTATAAAATTATTGCTGTGTGTAGCTGGTATGTTTTCGAAGGTAATTAAAGCTAAACATTGTGCAGAGAAAGATGATTAGAAATCTTTAATTCACAAAGAAATCTACCTTTGCTTCGACACCCAATGTTTCACATTCTTTATGCTAAAAAAATTATTTATACTCTGAAATACATAGAAAACTCGATGTTGTTTTCAAAATCAACAAAAATACTTGAAATCATTATTTTTTTTAATAAAATGATCCTATGTATAATAACCAAGTACTATCTGAATATCTTAAACCTTAATTTTCTCTGTTTCTTATTCTTATTTCTTAGTTTAGTTATGGAAAGTCACATGTCTTAATATGAATATACTTTTGAAAAAACAAATAATAAAGTTAAACTTAATTACCTATTTATTACATTTTCTTATTCTTCTAAAGCTGCTAACTTAATAATACATTTTCCCCTCCCTGACATTCCTGATACCATGGTTTTATTAAGAATGTGGATGTTGGTAAATGCAGAGAAAGTAGGTTAATGACAAAAGCTAGCACAGCAAGTGATTTGGGTTGTTACTAGCTTTTCCTTTCCATCTTTCCATATACAATATTTTCAAACTCTTATGTAATGTGGTAGAGTTTTTGGTACTTTCTTAGTATCTTTAATTTTAAAATCCTAAAAAGATTAGAAATATGGTTACTAATCTCATAGATTTAATCTGGGAATAGTTACCACTTGTGGTGTATAGTCATAATTCAATAGATTTTATGTTTTAAATGATTTGGATTAATGTTATCTAAAACTGTCTAGCTGATACCATTGATATTAGGAAATATAATCAAAACTCATTTTAATAAAAGGTGGTTTGATGTTGGAAGGAATAGGGGAAACTAATTAGAATATTCAATACTATAAACCCAAGTCTGTTGGCTAAATGCATTTGAGGAAAAAAAATCTGAATATATTGATAAAAGATAAGAAAGAAAAAAGAGGAAAGATAAAATAGTTTCTGAGTGTTTACCAGACAGCAACTACTATAGTCTAAGAATTTTGCAAATATCAACCACCTCAATAACCTTATGAAGTATCTACTGTTATTTTGCTAATTTATAAATAAAGAAATTGAGGCTCTGATGAGTGTATGAATTTGCTCAAAATTAGTCAGCAGGTAGCTGAGTTTGGCTTATAACTGTTATTGGATCAGATGATCCAGAGTAAATACTTTAGCTGAGACCTAAAAGACAAAAGGAATTAGCCACATGAAGGGTCTGGGGAGTAGGAGCGCATTAAGACAAAAAAACAAAAACAAAAACAAAAACAAAAAAAAAACCCACAGACATCTTCAGCAGGTAGGAATATAGAGTTTTGAGTAATAGAAAGGGTCTATTAGAGGGGCCTATGAATAGAGAGTCTTGTAGTCACTGAAGAGAGATTGAATTTTGTTTTAACTAAAATCAAAAGCCATCATGTCATAATGGATTTGGTTGATATTTAAAGAATACATTTGTTGAGGGTAAGATATGTGCCCACATAAGTGAAGATGCCAAGCTAATTTAAGTAGGTACTTCTGTAAGGCAGTTACAATGAAAAATGATAAAGTCAGGAACTATTTTTCTTGGAATCCGTGTAAGTTGTAGATAAATTTGAGTTAGAGATGGAAGTGGGGAAGAAAAGGGGGAAATTAAGAATGACATTTAATTATACATTTGTCAAAACCCATAGAATGTACAACACCAAGAGTGAGTCCTAATGTAAATTATAGACTTGGGTGACAATGATGTGTCATCAGTTGTAAGGAATTTACTATTTCGTGTGGAATGTTGATAATGCAGGAAGCTCTGTCTATGTATAAGCACCAGGTCTATAGGAATTCTGTACTTCCTGCTCAATTTAGCTGTGAATCTAAAATTGCCCTTAAAATAAAGTCTAAATATTTTTATATTTAAAAATATTAAATATTAAATATTTAAAAATATTTAAATATTTTTAAGAATTAAACTTACGTTTTGGCTCAAGGAATTCAACTGATGGCGATGCTATTAGTTAAAATGAGGAAGTTGGGAAGAGTCAGAGTTGTAATGGTAAAAATTAAGTGTCCCATTATTGGTGTTTTAGTTGGAGGTATCTATATTACATTCAAGAGGATGTATCAAGTAAGCAATTGCATAGAGGACTCTGACTCAGTAGAAAGTTCTGGACTTAGGTGCTATTTCAGGAATTGTTAGTATAGAGAAGGCATTTAAATGACATTTTATAAGATTAGTGAAGAAAAAAATCAGATTAAGAATAGAGCATGGCATAGATCTGAGCCTTGAAGAACCCCCTACATAATGAGATAAATGAACTAAACAAATATTTCATAAAAATTAGGTTAAGTCTTGTGTATTTTACAAAGCAAATATGCAACAGAAAGATTGTGGCATCCTGAGACATATTTAAGAATTTTAAACCAGAAAACATGATTACTAAAGACAATGAAATTAGGGTAAAATATTTTTGTAATTTAATTCATTTAAAAATAACCCAAGACACATATTGAAAAATTGGAACCAACCCATACTTGATCAAAAAGCATTTCAGTTTAATATTACAAATAACTCCTTGGTTTTTGTAGATTGCTGGGGTTTTGGGATTTTTTTATAGATGGTAAACTGATTAAAATTTCAGTTGCTTCAGTATAATATGCTTCTACTTAATATAGATGGGATGATAAAATTATTTTTTAAAGTAACCTCAAAAAACTAGAAAACACATATGCATGTGTCATCTGTTGTCTGTCAAGCACTAGGTTACAATTATTTCTTCATGTTCATTGCTCTGTGGTTCTCCAGTTGATTGCAAATGTTTCATTTATATACATATTGTACAATTGCATATGACTTGGATTTCTGAAACATATTTTGTGAAATGGTCTTTAAGTTCTTATACATTTGTTTGGACTTGAAGTAAACAAGAGAAAAATGATTCAATTTGAGCAACATCTTATGCTTTAATGGTTGTGAGTGTCTCTTTTCTAGAATATTCCAGGATTTTACCTATTTCCTTAGACACCCTCATTAAAGAGTGGAATTATAACACTGTTTACAAAGAACTGTCAATACACAAATCAAGTGTAGACCCCATTGGGGGGGAAAACGTTTTTATTTTTTTCTTACTAGAAAAGTAAATCTTTTTTTTTTCTTATTTTTTTATAATAAATTTTATTTTTATATTCCCCATACAATTGCAACCCCCTTATTTTGACCCCAATCCCTCCCCTCCCGCCCCCTACCCCCCATAGAGTGTCTCTGGTTCATAGTTTTTTGTTGATTTTGATTTTCACTTTCTTATAGTTATTCATTTAGAAAAGTAAATCTTAATTGAAATTTGTTTCTTCTCAAATTTTAATTTCTTTTCAAGAGGTTATTTAGAACTTAGATCCCTACTTGAAGCCATTCAGAGGGACTGCGTATTAGGCAGCCATCAGATTTAACTCCTGAAAGAAGAATTTTAGTTGAGAGAGAAAACAGTGGTCTATTGATTAAAAATAGACATTATATCATGGAGTTTGCTGTTATAAAATTGTTTTCTTCTTTTCGCCTGCCTTATTCTTTTATTTTTCTTCATTCCCTGGTTTGGAAGTCATATGACCCAGCCAGGGGTTCAAGAAAAGCTGTTAGATGTAGAAAGTGCCTCTAAACTCTTCTGAGAAGGAAACAAGTTGGGAGTAATCTGTAGCAAAGTCTCAGTGATTAGAGCTATACAGTGTATTACTCCTGCTAAAGTCCAGAGGAAAGGAGTAGGGAAAAGAAAGGAGGCAGTAATAGGAGAGTAGTAAAAACTGAGTTTAATAATCTGCAAGTTATAATGGGGTAGGGGAGCGATAGCCCATCATGTAGTTCCTTAGTTTCTTTGAATTTTGAATTGATTCTATATTATTTTTTGCATAGCAGTAGGGTTACATGACCAATGCATGAAGAATCCGCCATGAAGTAAAGAACAGAACTGAATTCTAGTTACAGAAATCTCACTAACACTGAATGTTCTCTTACACTGCTACCCAAATAGAAACAAACTGAAGGTATGTTTCCTTAAAAGTGTGCCTTCCCACTGGCAAAACCCATGGCATCAATTTAAGTTTTTTGTCCTTTTAAAATCAGCCATATTTAATCAATGTCACACAAATTTATCTTTCTTCACTCTTTGCCATGTTTTCAGGTAAAGAAAATTACTTGTAAGTATATTTATTTTAAATGCCACTTGATTAAAAGAGAATTAAAACCCCCAGGCAAAGTTTGTTATAATTCTTTAAATAAATTGTTACATTTGCACTACAATGCAAAGTCTCCCCACACCACACATGGAAAGAAAAAAGTTCCCACACCCCCAGGAGGAAAAGTCTCCACATAGGACATTTTTCCAATAAAATTTGTATAGAACAATCACAGAAGTTAATTGGTAAAACCATAACTAATCCTTAAAATCATAGACCACCCAGCCACAAAACTATTTGCGGGTTCTAGTTTTTGTTTGTACCAGTCATTTTAGCTTAATGAGTACCAAAAAGTATCGGGACAAAGGAAGACAAGTCCCCAAAATATTTTGAAGCACTCTGAATATTCAAGAGAAAGGAAATACTGTGATGCAGTCTGTTCTTTAACTTTGACATTTTGTTACAAATTATCCTAAAGTCAAATATGAAAGTAAACATATTTTTAGTAAAGCACAAGTGTAAAATTATTAGGAAATTTCTCTTTGATAAAAAGGGAGAAACAGTCAAAAGTATGCAAAGTGAGAACAAAATAAGCAGTGAATCATACTTCTGATTTTCAAAAAAGGAAATATACATTAACTTCTGATGACTTAATTTTATATCCATTTTGAATTGTATTTGATGAACCTCATCTTTTTCTGTTCTCACAAACACCTTTAGTTAAGATTTTAGGATCCATGAGGCAACAAAATTTAGTTAAATGTAATTTAATCTATATATATATATATTTTAAGATTTATTTATTTATTTATTTATGCAAGCACTCGGTACAGTCAGAAGCACGGGAGGGTGAGAGAATTCACCAGAGCCAGAGCGGGGAGCAGAGCAGGCAGAAGGACTGAAGTACACTGCTGAGGCGAGCAGCGGGCAGCAGGAGAGGTCCGCGCGCCATGCGGGACCCTCCTCTGGTGGCCAGGGAGCAGCCAGGGATCGAACCGGCGCCGCAGAGGCTGCGGACAGATTCTCAACCCAGCGCTCAACTGCTGCACCACTGGGGAGGCCCAAATGTAATTTAATATTAATTCATGTGAATAATAAATAATGAAGGAAGTACTGTTTTATTTAAATAGCTTAGATAGACATGATTTGTAATTTGACATTTATCTTTCCTGCTTTACAAGTTTTAACAGGTAATATGCATCCTCTTGTGGTCTTGCCTAACTTTGAACACAAGGTAAACAATTGACCTTGAAAGAGTAAGCAAAAGGTTAGGAAGCTAACCTAAAGCTGCAATGAATCTTTTCAATCACCACCACCACCATGCCCCTCTTAAAAAAATGTCTAGGTTTTCATTGCCTTAGCTCTTAAAGTCTGTGATAATGATCCAAGCTAAGGGTGGGGGTGCCAGTGGGGGAAAGTTCCATCCCTTTGCTCTTCAGTTCAATGAGGAGATACAGTCATCATATCTTTCACCATTAGTAATAGATTTTCCTTTAGTGTTTTAGAGTTCTGGTTAAATAAATTGGATTACAGGAGGAAAAGATTTTAACAAAAGAGTCAGGTTCTTTCACTGACTTTATACCTCACTAGATCATCTATATATTTTTGTACCATTTAGAAAGCCTAGGGTTTGCTGTCAATCTTCAAATTTCTAGTCTACCTATCCATAAAGAATATAAGATAGTTTACCAGGCAAATTTCACCAGATAAAATTTTTCTTAAACAGAGCCCATGAAAAAAAATAACATGCAACAAAAACTAAAGTTCCACAGACTGATGACCCTAATATTTTCCTGGATAGAGATATTGCTGACAGACTTAGATGAGCATGTAAGTCTCATTCAAAAAAGCAAGTGTGCTAAATATTACAATTTCAGGATATTAATAAATTCATAAAGTCTATATATGGAGACTTATAAAGCTTCCTTTATTCTAAAAATCATATTGGTATTTGAATACTAATTATTTGAGAAAGAAAGCCATTTCCACAGCAAAATTTATTTCACAATAAACACTGTCATATGAAGGTTACAGATTTGTCATGCCAGCCATGTTATTTTAGCTATCCAATAACCTCCCCAAATGATTATCTAGCAGAACAGTAAAATGGACAAGTAAATGAAAGTGTGTAATTTGAAGTCGTAAATTTTTCATTTTAAATTCAAGTGTATGCTTTCATCTGGATGGCCCAAAGAAACCATGGCTTGGTGTAATCATCCTCCTTCCAAAGTTTAGATCACATGTGTTAGCGTAAAAGCATTCTAGCTGTTCTAATTAACGTAAAAGGCTTTTAAAAAATTTGTTTCAATTTTTCTAACTCTCTGTCAGTATCACCAAAGAGTACCTGAAATACCTGCTTCTTAAATAGTAAGTGTCTTTGAAAAGAATAAATAATATGTCTTTGAAATTTTATTTCAAAAGAATAAATAATATGTCTTTGAAAAGAATAACAATAATATGATTAATTGTTATGAAAATAGGGAAAAATCTTTAACATTATAAATCAGCATATTAGCAGCAGTGGTTATTGCTGGAATTGGGTAGGTTTCCTATTATAGTTTCTATAGTTCCCTTTGTGGTGCATTTTCTCACACTGCTTACATTTTAATATTTGAACCATATCTGTTTTGCCTATTAGATCATTGGTATTAGACACCGTATAAATATGTGTAAAATTGATAAATTTTAGTTATAATTCTTTTATATATATCCTTTCACTTTTAAATTTTAGGTATGGCTATTGTTTATCACATATATTCATAACATTTAAATTTTCAACACACCTACACCTAGGTATAAGACCACAACAAGTTTTAGAACCACTGTCTTTGAAGTTAGATTAACTGGGGTCAAAGTCATAACTAGATATCGAATATTGGAATATAAAGTAACTATTTTAACTTTCAATGCCTTTTTTCTTCATATATAATATTATCATAATATCATGTGAGTAGTAAATAAATTAATACATGTAGAGGGCTTAGAAACTTTCTTGTACATAGTTAACATTCAATAAATATGCATCACAGTTATGATTTGACAATCTCAGCATCAGGAAAAAAATGAGTATAAATATTCCCTAGGTATTAAAGGATGACAGTTATGCATAAGAAGAAAAAGATTACAAATCTATCAAAACACACATTTAAAAATATCAGGCAAATTCAAATCAAAACTGGAATGAGATACCACCTCACACTTGTGAGAATGGCTTATATGAAAAAAAAATCAACAGTTACTGGCAAGGGTGTGGAGAAATAGGAACTCTTTTGCACTGTCATTATGATGTAGGCTGCTCCAACCCCTATGGAAAACTGTGGGCGACTCCTCCAAACACGAAAAATGGATCTTCCATGTGACCCTGAAATTCTACTCTAGTTATCTACCCAAAGAACATAAAAACACTAATTCAAAAGGAAACCTGTACCCTTGTTTATTGCAGCACAATTTGCAATAACCAAGATATGGAAACAACCTAAATGTCCCAAAATAGATGAATGGATCAAGAAGATGTGGTAAAGCTTCTTGATGGAATACTACTCTGCAATCAAAAAAGTTAAACTCATGCTATCTGTGGCAACATGTGGAACTTTCTGGAAAGGATTGTGCTAAGTGAAATATATCAGAATGAGCAAGATAAATACCAGATGGTTTTACTTACATGTGGAATATTGAGAAAGCTAACAAAAGGCCAGACAAAAAAAAAACTTGAAAACTGACCAGAGATCTGAGGCATCCAGGAGAGGAAGGTAAGGGGGAAAGAGAGGAAAGGGTGAAAACAGCATGGGGATAGAATACCAGAGACTGTGACTGAGGCTACTAGGGCAGTGTGGTAATGTGAGAGACAAGGGGAGAGGGTAGATTACTGGAGCTTTGGTGGTAAGTGTGGTGAAATAACATACATTTGTAGAGGTGTAAACTTATACCCCTACCTTATGTTGTAAATCAACATTACCTCAATAAAAATCTTTTGTACAAAGTAAATAACAAAAAAGATTAAACTTGAAAGAGAAAAACTCAAGCAACAGAGAGACTAAGAACATAGTCCTAAAGTACCCAAATAAACTCTGAAAGTATAATTGTTTAACAGAGGAGAAACAGAAGAGAAAAATTCTTTCTTCATGATAAGATCGAATCATTAAAGACATGTTGGATTTTATTCCTTTTGATCAGCTTTAAAAAGCAAGAAATCATAACACAAGGCAATTTTAGCAACACTGCTAGTACTTTATTCAAAAGTACTAGTGATTAGAATAAAATGTTTTTGCATCATTTGAAAAAAAATATCATGAAATGTCAAAAATGTCAAATCAATGCCAGATAGATGAAGAGTTTCTATATTCTTACCACCAATATTAAAAGCAAAGGAGAGTCATGTGCAATTTGAAATCTAATATTCTGAATTTTCTAAAACACCAGTTATAAAAAGAATATTTTTCAACTCTAGGCTTCTGTATATATATTGGTTTTTTGCCACCTTACATGAAGATATTCTTTAATTTCTTAAACAAGATATTTTTTAACATGTGAAATACTAAAATGTTTAATATTATAGTTCCTTTCCTCTTTACTAGCTTTTACATCATGAAAAAGGTTATTAAAAAAAACTATATCAAAGACTCTGAAAAACAAATAGCCCTACTGAATAGCAAAGAAACAAGGTGCTATATTTGGATTTGGTGTTTTGGAAGGTTCTCAACTATTTCCTCTCCAGAAAAATCAACTGAAACATTGAGAATATTTAGTAATTAATATGAATATTTGAAGTTACTTACCATTAATAGTCTTGGGGCATGGGGGTGGGGAAGAGGAGGAAGTTAAGAAAGGGAATATAGTTTGTTTGAGAATAGGAGAGCTTTAAGTGGAGTGTGTATGTGTGTGTGTGTGTGTGCGCGCGCGCGCTCGCACACGCGCTCAAGAAACCAAGAATGGGGAAGTTCTAGTCCTCTGAGGTGAGTAAATAAAATATTTAAATATTAGTTCTGTCTAGGAATCTCTCCATATCTTTAAATTTTCCCACTTTTAGTAGGTGTCCAACCCGCTCCTCCTCCCTCTTTGTGTAGCCAGTCTCCTCCTATCTGAATTTAGTCAGTCTTCTTTCAAATTATTTTCCTAATTTCTGTACTTAATTTATTCTCTTCTTATGTTTCCCAACATATAAATGCATGTTTCCTTTAGAAGTGTAGATCATCTTACATTTTTCTCCTATCTCTGAGAATTATTCTGATTAGTGAAACAGCACTGTAAGAATATACTGTGTACCTTCCAATAGCTACATGTAAATGAAGATAACAACAATAAGTAGGAACTATCCAGAATATTTAGGCAGAGGAACTATCCTATAAGAGTAACAGAGAAAGGGATCATAACTCCATGAGTCTAGAACGGTAAATTGTGGGATCCACAGACCTCTTTGTTTTCTGGGCTACAGTCTTGGTTTCTAGGGGGCCTCTCACCAGGGCAAGAGTCCTGGAATGAGGATCATACTGGGAAACCAGTATCTGCTGAATACAGCAGGCGGACATTATGGCCAGATTAACGAGATCAGCTAGAATACCTGCTTGCAAAAATTAGCAGAAAGTTGGGTGAGAATAGGGATTAAAGATTGTATGCTTTGAATAGCAATAGCCCCTGGTCACTCCACCCTAGCTTGCACCGGAGGATAACTTATCCTTGATATACCCCATACATGTGCATTCCTCCACATACTTGCCCATCTTCCCTGAACCTGGTTCTAAATAAATATGAGACTACCCATAAATCAGAGCTGCACTTTTTTTTAGGTGTAAGCCCCTCTAGGTCTCTCTACCTGGACTTAGGTTATTTCTTGTCTCGTCCAGTGCCGCTCCTATCTCTGCCACCCTGTGAGGCAACAATAGATAGGTGTTCAATCATGGAGTACCTATTGAGCCATAATAAGAAGTTGGTTCTTTCCAAGCCTGGCTTTTTATATGTATTTATGTTATTATTTAATCAATGGCTCTTTTGTTCCAAAAGCAATCACTTTAGAACAGAACATATGACTGAGTTGTTCTTTAGTGCAACCCTTGTACCTAACTGGTACATGAAACCTAGAAGAGCTCAATATATATTAGATAAGTAAGTAGTGAATTAATAGTAGACAGATGCTGTAGTAATTGTTGTGAAAAGGGTAGGTTTATTCAGTTTTGAGCACCCCGATGTGGGTGTGAGAGTGGAATGAAGAAGTTGAGTGCATTGTGAGAAAGTCAGTGAAATATCTGATGAGGAAATTCTCATTAGAAAGGAATCAAGATGGAAGCTGAAATGGAAAATTAAATGTGTAATGCAATTGAAGATAAATTCACTGAATTTTATGAAAAGGACTATTGGGAAGAGGAGGAGATAGAATTAGAAGGAACAGAAGTTTTGATGAGGCAATGGATGCATGATAGATAGTAAACCGATAACTACAATGTGAAGCAATTCTGGAAGAGGTTGATAAAATCCTGGATATGAATGTGAGAGTAAATGGCTGAATGGAAATGAATGCCTTTGGAGATCAATAAGATACAATCAGACATAACACAGTGACTTCATATTGATAATAGAATCTGGGGTGCATTAATCTATAAATTATGCACCAAATAAGTGACTATGGGATAGCATAGGATGACTATGCAAAATAAGAAAGGAACTCTCCAACTTCCAAATCTGAGGGATATGAATCCTAGTGATAACTACTTATTGAGAAGACTTTAGGAAAAGTTATCTTTTCACGGATGAGATTAGTTAAATTTAAGTGAAAGAGATGATGGAGAAGTTAAGAGAAGTAGCTGAAATTACAGGAGAAATTGTTAAGATGTGTTGTAGGTGTAATTTAACATTGGGAGAGAAGGAAAGAGTAGCAACTGGGAGAAGAACAGAGACTAATTTTGGCATCAACCAAAAACAGCGTGGTTGAGAAACATGGAGATAGTTGGCTACTCACTTTGAATGATCCGGGGAGAAGGGGCAGCAGGTGTTTCAGCTCTCAAAATATAGCCAACCCTGACCATAAAAACCTCTAAGAAAAGGAGGAGACCCTATGACTCAAATATGGATGAATTTGGTGAATTCTATACATGAAATCCAAGCACAGATTTCCCCATTGCGGTTCACCTGTGTGGTATGTGTGCTGAGTCTAATGGACTCAAGCATTGACCTACAGTGTAAACATTATACATCAGAGACATGGCATAAGCCAATTCAGCTTCTGAAGAAGCATAGTTTCTGCTCACCATGAGTTGCTTGCCAGTTTTAGCACGTGAGACATTTTGCAGATGAATTTATACCTCTTCTGAACTGATGGTAGATCTTCTGCTACAAATGTATCAGGCAGGTTGGATGTTTGAGTGAGCTTGACAGGGGTCTTTTCTTCCTATATAAAGATATTTAGGAAACCATGCTTTCATAAAGGAATCTTAGTTAGGTCAACACTCTAAATTTTGGGGATAAGCATAAAGAATGTCTGGAATCTACAGTTTGAGTCATTTGGGGAAATATCTTTTTTTTTTTTTTTTCTGATCAAGGATGGTTATGAAAGACTTTCAACTTGGGTATTCATGCACTAATGCAATTTGCCTTGATATAAAACTTTCTTATATTTTATTTGAAAATTAAGGCTTACTGCTTGGATAACAGGACACAATATCTTGACCTAATGCCTCACTTACATAGATCATGTATTGATGTCTTCTTATTATGCTTACACACTCCTGAACGTTACCATGATGAATTAAGTGGGTGTTTTTTCTTTATTCCAAATCAGTGCCAGTGATCAAAAAGCTGCTAAAAGTCCTTTCCACAAGAATGCCTCCCAGAAAAAGATGAGTTATAGTTATTCTCGCCAAGAGATGCCTTCTGTTGTACTCTATCACTTCCTACGATCCCATAGCTTGAATTTGTGCCAAGCTAATTAGCTAGTTCAGTGACTGTTATATTAAGAGCCCAAATAAGCCAAAAGAGGTCATCCTCTTAGTAATCAAGTGCAGTTTTATTGCATCTCTCACCAATCAGAAAGTGGCACAAATTCTCACAACAATGAAACCCAATATAACATCTTCACAAAGATATTTCCCAGTACTTTTTAAAAAAGTGTTTGCCATTTATTTAATTCAGGAACCTGAGATATAACATATTCCTAACCTATAAAGAAAAACATGTTTGTTAGGTTTTTAAATTTTGCTTGTATCATCTCAATAAACATAAGTGAGCTTCTAATCTATGCAAGGCACACATTATTACAGGAAATAACGCTTTCCTGAGGCAGAATAATTTATGATTTCCTCCTTTCATATTAGGAACATTCCAGGGTTGATCTTGCACAATTAGGATAAGGTTTCTTTAGTTTTATTAATACTTAATTTTAAATTTGGATACATTGAATGTCATAACAAGATTCTATGCTCTGAGTTTTCATTCTCACATAAGTTATAAATTCACACAACCTCTATATTATCTATTATCTGTTTCTTTGGAGACCCCACCATTCTGGCACCAGTAAGGAGATCGGGTAAAGAGGAGGCATGTGATGCCCAGAGACCTAGATTCCCACACCCACGTTTCTGTGTCTGTCGGGAGCTGTATCATTGAAATAATTTTTGTTTGTTTTTATTTTATGTAATCCAAAATCAAAATTAATTGTGCCTACTTTTAAAATTATCAGACTCATTTCTTTTTAATTTGATAAACTAATGTGAATTTCCTCTTGGAAATGCTTGTATCATGATTATCTGCTGACAAAACAGAGGAGTAATGAGAAAAAGTTACTGTAAATCTAGTCATGGTTTGAATTAGTTTGTACTTTATTGTGCTTTTACTGTTATTATTACTGTATATATTATGATATTTTACAATTGCTAATTGCCCTGTAAGTACACTAATGGTAGACACTTGTGTAGTATTTGCTACATACTAATTATTATTTCAGAATCTTAGTTTTAACTCATTTAGCACTCATAACAATTCTGAAGGAATTACTATCAATCCTTTCATTTTACAGAGGAGGGCACAGGTTCAGAGAGGTTTAAGGAACTTGGACAAATCCTATGTGTAGAAAGAGGTATTCAAACTTAGTTTCTGTGGCTTTAGTCCATGCAGCTAATCATTATGCTACACAGCCTCAGTAGGTGAGCTACAGATATCCATGCAGTAGTGCACATTGACTTGCATATATTTTCCATTGATGGGTACAAAGGACATCGTACTGTACCTGTCTGGGTTCTTGTAGACTGGCAAGTGAGAAAATGAGTATCTAACAGATTGATAAGAGAACAAAAGCCAATAAGAAGTTTAATGATGATGCTTATTCCTCCTGTATACATAGGAGAGTCCCATTATCGCTAAGTGGATCGTCTTTTTGGATTCAGACAGCATGAAAATATCTTAGCTAAGATAAAGGAGTTTAGGAAGAAAATAGTGAAGGTAAGTTAGGGAGTTTACAGGGGAAGGCACAGTAGACAAAGTAAGTTCTGCCTTTTCCACTGAAAAGAAGTAAGGGTATTATCTCTTCTGGTACAAAACCTCACAGAAGTTTAGATGTACAATAAATATCTTTTTCATAAGCAACCCCCACCCAGTCTTCAGAGTTATCCCCCTTAAATAAGGCCTTTGCCAAAAAAAAAGTCATATTTGGGGGTGAAATATTTTTTGCTTCCCTACAGCATTAAGTTAATGGTCCCTTTTTTTCCCCAAGACTTATTTATTTATTTATTTATACAAGAACTGGGGTACAGGCTAGAGGCACAGGAGGGTGAGAAAATTCACCAGAGACAGAGCGGGGAGTAGAACAGGCAGAATGACCAAAAACACGCTGAGGGGAGCAGCAGGCAAGACAGGAGAGGTCTGCCGCACCATGTGGGTTTCTCCTTGGTTGGCCGGGAATAGAACCCGTGCTGCAGAGTCTGGGAAGAGCTTCACAGCGCTGCACTCAACCCGCTGTGCCACCAGGGAGGCCCGGTAACTTATTGTTTTCTACATCTGTACAGCTTCTTACTGCATAGGAGTTCCATAGTCCAGAGTTTGGAAACCATAGTTATGCAATTCACTAATAGATACATGGAGTTTTCCCATGTCTTTTTCCCTTAAGATGTCTTATCAAATTGCTGTCCTCTGGTTTCCCACATATCTTATTCTGATCCAATACCTTGACTTTGCTCTATGACCCAGTTATTAATAGCTTGGGTACAGAAACTGTAACAAGTCTAGCTTTTCCTAAATTGCAGTGGAGACATCTTTTCCAGACACCCTTTATTATATAGATTTTTAACTAGGAATCAATGAAGAGACAACCTTTATTACTGCCTCTCTCTTTGTTCATCCTAGTTACTTCTAACATTTTCTGTCAAACTAAACACAATTTAAATGGATTTCTATCTTTAACAAAACATTAGAAATCATTAACATCTGCCCTTTACTGGGTCAATGCACCTAGTCACCTTATTGGAGGTCTCAGATAAAGTGAAGGTTTATATCCTATTTGTCTTGGTTGAACTTGTTGCCCTATATCTCTACTATGATATGAAGTGACAGAATGAAATGACTTCTTGTTTGTGTATCTCAGAGCTAGACTCAGAGCTATGATAGAGATCTTCCAATTAAAGTCAACATTGCCTGTTGCAATTTACACCTATTGATATGTTAACGGCTAATTCAAAAACATTGCTTGTCAATTTCCGCTTAAGTCCACAGTTTCAATTGTCACAAGGGAAGAGCACACCTCTTAATTGCCTTTCTTCTGTCTTATGTTCTTACACAGGCTAGTATTCAATATCCCTTTTATATTTAGATGTATTAAATAATTTCCCTGTTTTCTTCCACATAACTTTTCCCACATTTTTTTAACTTGATAAAGTCATTGTAGGTGGAAAAATAGATTGATAGTACTAAGAGAAAAAAGCAAACTACTGATAATACTTAAAGTTTTGTAATTTGTAAGATAGTAGTGCTAGATTAGACTATTAGGATAAAGTTTGATATGCTAGTTCAAAGAATATCAATAAAACTGTATTTTAATGTTCCTTATGTATCATTTTACATAAACTCTGAGCAATAAAGTGTCATAAATCTATAAAGTTAAATGTTTATTAGAATAAATACACCGTAATTCCAAACTTACCTATATGTCTTCAACACATTTTGTTAGCATTGCCTTAATAAGACCCACCAAATTTGTTCAAATGGTTAAGTGAATAATAGAAGAATTCTAAAAATAGTTTTATTAACAATATTTTCCTTTCATGTGAAATATAGCAGTTCAAATATTAACAATATTTTAGAATATTAACAATATTAACAATATTTTTGTTAATAAAATATTAACAAAATATTAACAATATTTTTCCTTTCATGTGAAATATAGCAGTTCTTGAAAACTATTCTGTTTAATCATATATATTTCTAATTTTCATTCACTTAATTCAATTAAAATTTAATGCATACTGATATGTGAGCTGTTTGTCCAGATAGGTGTCAAATGATAAAAAAGACATGGTCACAAGCCTCAAAAAAGTTACATTCTAGGGGAATATAAACATATTAAACAATTAATTACATGAAATTGCTGATATTAAAAAAGCTGTATAATAGCATTTTCTGCAACTCAATCTGATATTATAACTCAGAAAGAAATAATCATCATAATAGAGATACAAGTCACTTTCAAAAAATGAAGAAAAATGAGTGATTAATTGAAGGGACTGAGATAGACCTCATAGAAGAAGTGAAATTTCAACAATAGCTTCAAAAATGTGAAAGTGTAGAATATAGAATGCCTGTAGAAGTTTGCTGTTTGATTTCTTTATTGGGTTTTCTGTACCAGGTCAGCCTGTGGTTTGGCCTCTCAGCACATAGTCGGTTCTATGGATATGCTAGTGAGGATGGACGTGGGCAGCCCTGAGGCACTACTGAGCAATGGACTGAAAATGAATTTCACATCAACCATTGACACAGTGTCTTATTGACAGGTTCCCCGGCCAAGTGTTAATGACTTACTGTGGTACTGTTCACATAGATGATAAAAAGCTGAGCAGGGATTTCAGCAGTGGTGTATTAGTAATGTTTAATAACTAGGTCTCCGCATGTGAAGGAAACCCTGATTTGTAGCTTTTGCTAATTTCCAAAGTCAATTTCAATCTACCAACCCAATAGCACAGAGGTAAAGTCGACATTTAAGACAGTATCCGAAGTCATGTGATGAGTTTGGCTGGGTATCTCCCATATGTACATGTTGTTATGAAACTTTTCTTTTTTCTCTTTTTAAAAGAAAAGAGGTAAAGCTGGGAACAAGTATGCACATTCAGTTGGCTGGAGCTGAGCCAGTGAGCGCTGACTCAAGCACACTTGTGGTGGATGTGTTTCCTGTAACTATAATAACTGTTCTGAATCCTGGTTGAGAGGGTGTGTCCAAGTGCACTGTTGTCATTAAATCTGCTTATAAGCCCTGCCAAATTTATTTATTTATTTATTTATTTATTTATTTATTTATTTATTTATGATACAAGCACTGGGTACAGTCAGAAGCGTGGGAGGGTTAGAGAATTCTCCAGAGCCAGAGCAGGGAGCAGAGCAGGCAGAAGGACTGAAGTACACTGCTGAGGGGAGCAGCGGGCAGCAGGAGAGGTCTATGTGCAATGTGGGACCCTCCTTCGGTGGCTGGGGAACAGCCGGGGATCGAACCGGTGCTGCAGAGGCTGAAGAGCAGCTTCGCAACCTAGCGCTCAACCGCTGCGCCACTGGGGAGGCTCAGCCCTGCCACTTTTATGGTGTCTTCAAGATCCAGCTGAATACTTATATGAAGACCACTCCAAAATTATTCTTAACCATGGTAGAAAATCAATTATTTCTGTCATTATGCCACAGATTTTATACCTCTCCATGCCTCCCCCCTACACTCACATGCGTATACCAAAAATTTTTTTTTTGTTTATCAGTGGATACTTTAAAAAGAGAGATTGTTTATATTTTTTCTTGAAATAAAAATGAAGTTAATTCTAGATATGCATAAATGTTTTCATGTGCAGTATTCACTTCATTCTAGAAAATAATTACTAACTTTCTGATATATGTACAGCTTTTATCTTTTTAGTGAAAATTTGGTCCTTAAGAACATCTTCCTTAGTTCTTTCATGAAGATGCATAAGTCAGAAATTTAAATTCAAGTATAATTGTAATTTAAATTCTCTAAGCATTTATTTTCTAAACTGTTCAATTTGAGCCATACTGAAAGGGTATAACGACTTTAACAGTTGCTATAATCCAATGTCAGCTTAATCTTAGTTAGGGTATTAAGATCTTTTCAGATCTCTTAGCAGCAGCTAAGATTGTACTTCCTTTAGCTAGCTACTAATCAGGGCTGCTGTTTATCCAGGTCTTGTTGAAAAAACAAAATTTGCATAACAATATTTCTCAGTCTGAAAAGTGCTTTATACTTCGGTTATTTCTTTTAGGGGATTAGCTTATGAAAAGAAGTCTCCTAAACTCATGTTAGATTTCTCCAGACCTTCACCAAAGCAAGACATTTTCTCTTTTATTTGAATTTCCTGATATCCAGATTCCTTCTGGTACCTATCAATGCAGATGTGTGCATCTGTACAATCAAAAGATGAATGATGATATTAAGTCTCCTCTTAACCCTTGCCTTTGTTTTATATCAGTGAACAGACCACAGCAGTGCAATCTGAATAATGTAGTTTTCTTCTTTGTCCCATCTGCTCCATCTGCAACTGTTTAAGTATGCTTCCAGTTTTCTTTTTAAAACACATATCCATTAACACAATGCACATCATTTATAGCCCTGAACCAAAGGAGTATTTTAAAGGCAAGAATTTACAAGGTGGTGTTGATCACTTTCTAATGTCTATGCTCATTTTCTATAATTGTGTAGCTAATACCCACCTTCCTTTGCTCTGTTTTCACTTTAATTCTTTTATATCTATTCTTCAAAATGTGCTAAATTCTGCCATGTGTTCCTCCATACAAAGATCATTTGGGCTACAGGACATCTGACACTATGGCTATTGCTGCTAACCTAGTCCACCCTACAAAGGGACAGAGCTTGGTAAGTGTAACTTCTAGCTTCATGTCATTTTCAGGAGAATCATAATTTGAGAGAAAAAGAGAGGCAGAACAGCAAAAGGAACATGGATCTCCTTGGGCGCTGCCTTATTCTAAATCTGGGATCTCTGTAAATGCTTTCAACAAAAAAGTTATTCTGGGGGAAGGATGCAGTAATATCCACCCCCTCCCTAACATCATGTTCTATTCTTTCCTCAAAACTCTTCATTCAGCTCTGTTCTTTCTGTCACTTTGTTTTTGTCCTTTATGAATTATTTTGCTTTCCTCGTCTTCTTTAGTTTTGTTGTCCTCACTTTCACTTTCAACACTACTTGACAGTGTCAGTGATTTATAAGCTCATTTTATATGTCCATATGAAGAAAGCTGCTTTTTCAGATATATGCTATTTAATTGACCTCTTTCTTCCTTTACCTTGACTCTGTGACCACAGATTTCCCTTCTTTTGTCTAAATATCATGCAAATTAGCAGCTGGAAAACTGTTACATACATAAAGGTCTATGTGGGAAAGAATAAAATTTAGTTGTATACCCATCAGGTTTTTTTCCCATCCAAAAAATCTCTCTGAAGTCAGTGTGAACCCCAAGAATCATAATGAGCTCTTATAGCAATGTGAAATTATGCTCTCTTGCACCCACTAAGACACCCATCTCTCCCTAGAATCCACACCAGAAACTCCCTTCTCTGAGGACATTCTTCACCATCTTGAATGATGAAGTATTGCATTTGGATAAATTGATATGATGAAGCTTCAAGTCTATGCTTAGAGTTCCTGTAATATTTCAGAAGAAAAACTTCTTCCCCAAAGTAGGATTAAGAAATAACTTCCATTTTTCTTAAAGGCTAATCTTATCTCTACCAAGACAGTCCCAATTTTAGACTGTGCCATATCCATGACATTATCTTTTCACAGTAATTTTTTCACTCAGTAAATATCTCTGCTGGATGTTTACATTTGAAAGAATATTAAACACCAATTCACTAAGTTATTTTACACAGGAAATTATTAGAGTATAATAAGGACTGTGGTATAAATTGCTCAGGGAATCCATAACAAAGATACCTAGAGGCCAGGTGGTAAAGCATGTGATCTAACTAAATAAATGTTATATTTAGGTCTTCCATAGCAGTGATGAGTATAAAATACCTGCTTTTTGCAACAGAAATGCCATTGACAGGGATAAACCATATTAATATGCTGATGCTTGCTAAGTTCTTTAGGTTTGAGATATTTGTTGAATGTATGAATGCAATCTATTATTTTAATTGTTCCATTTAGTTTAAGAGCATAATCAAAAGTAATTTTGTCCTCTGCCTCATCCTGAGAATGCAACAAGCATTTAATTCTAGTATACATCGGTATGTTAGTGGCTTTTCAAAGTTGAGTATATAAAATGTTACAGTCAGATGTGTGTTTTGACTCTAGGTAGAAGGAGTCAAAAGCAATCTAATTTGATTATTAGCATTGTGCTTTAGGTGATTGGACACCACTTGATCAGAAGAGAGGAATTAAGTTGATTTGACAGCCCTCCAATTTTGCTTTTACTGTTATTGATTCATTGAATCGAGTCTTTTCTATTCAAGGCTTGCTCTTGAAAAAGGCAATGATGGGCACATGGAGCCTAATCACATTTCTTTGTCCATTTTCTGTGGGTAATGATAAATTTCACTACCCAGATCAATTTTGGTCCAATTTCATCTAATAGAATACAACCTAAAGAAGACCATTAGATTCCAAGCAGTTTCTCTTACAAGATGCTTTAAAAAGGAGAAAATAAACTACAGGCATTTTGCTTTATGATTTTGGTTTAGATTTTATTTGAGGTATACAAACAAAATAGCCAATGCTTAGGGTAGTGAGTGGAAGTCTAAGGGGAAAAAAGAACATTTCATGATTAATTATAGACGTTGTTCCTAGAATCATAAGTATTTAGAAACCCAAGAGATTTTAGAAATTCAAAAGATTTTTAGATACTATTAAAGTTAGCCTCTTCATTCCTCAGACAAAAACAAGCTCAAAATCATGTGGAACAGAGTATGACGTATAAGCTGTTTTAAGACAATTTTATGTATTTTGCCCTTTTATCAAACAGGATACCCTATTTCTGCTTGATAAAAAGAACAGTATACTTTTTTTCTGCAATATATGACCTCATATTATATTCTTTTATATATTTAAAGGGAACTTAGAGCTAATATTTTAGAGTTTATATTATTTCCTGCCTTTATCCTTTCAATTAACAAATTAGAAACATAATTGCTTGCCAAAACCCACAATGAGTTATTTTAGAGGGTTAATAGTTTTCATGTTCCCAGAAACCAATTATGTTTGTAGGATTTGGAGGTTGTGATGAACTGGACCCAGACTGATACACGCAATTAAAATCTTTCTAACCTGTGTATCAGGAGAATTGTTTAAGTATTGAAGAATTAATGCTGCAAAATGAGTTTCATTTAATACATATAATTCAAGCACCATGGAAACATGGGGGGGAATCAATGGAGGGTCATATACAAGGAAAAACACCTATTGAGATATATTATTCATTTTGTTGATGTGTATGTGAGAGAGATAGAATTAGTAATTGAGAAATATGAACATGATTATTGTGATCAGATATATTGAATTAAAATAAAAGTTTTGTCAAAAAGTACACGTTAAATAAGGCCTCCCTGATGGTGCAAGGGGTTTATAAGCACAGCGCTATGAAGCTATCCACAGCCTCTGCAGCACAAGTTAGATCCCCTGTCAGCCAGGAAGCAACCCACATGGAGTAGCAGACCTCTCCTGTCTCGCCAGCTGCTTTTCTCAGCAGTGTATTTCAGTCACTCTGTCTGTTCTGTTCCCTGCTCTGTCTCTGGTGAATTCTCTCACCCTCCCACACATCTGTACCTCAGTTCTTGTATGCATAAATAAATAAATCTTTTTTTAAGTACATGTTGAATAAAAATAATAATAAAGTTATGGAGCTTTTTAAAAAAAACAGTTTAAAAAAAATCAAGAGAAGGAATGAGGGAAAAAGAAAGAAAAATGAGAAATGTGGGGTTGGAGTTGAGGAAAAAGCAGCCTCCAAAAATCTCTAGAATTGAGATAATGAGATTTAGGTTCAGTTAGAAGAAGTCGAGTCATCTGAACCCTGAACTTCAGAATGTTACTGCTACTAGGATGAAAATTAGCTTATTCAATTCTTAACAACTTTTACCTGCTCTTCTACTTTTTTTTTTAAAGATTTATTTATTTATGTATACAAGAGCTGGGACACAGGCCAGAGATGTGGGGGATAAGAGGACCAGCGGCAGAGTGGGGAACAGAACAGACAGACTGACTGAAATGCACTGCTGAGGGGAGCAGCAGGCACGACAGGAGAGGTCTGCTGCACCAAGTGGGTTGCTCCCTGGCTGGCTGGAGATCAAATTCTTATTGCAGAGGTTGCCAATTGCTTCATAGTGTGGTGCTTAACCCCTTGCACCACCACCCTACTCGGAGTTTCTCTCAACCCGTTTTACTTCTGAAATAATATATAATGGGATACTATTTATATTTGTGTTGAAAATTCTCTAAGTGTACATTCAGTAAGACTTACTGAAACTCAGGCAGCCTCACTGTGCAAAATAGTGCAGGATTCTAAAAAATAGGCATGCAAGCTAAAATTATGCTGAAATCTTAATAGGAAAATGATGATTGTTTTATAATCCTTATCATCTTTGGTCAAACTATTAAAATTTATCTTACTATTTGTTTCAATTGAATGGAACTTTTAAAATAATAAAACTATTGTTTACTTAGTAATTTAAATTAACTTAAAATATGAGAAACATTGACAATTAAGGTATTTTATTTCCATATAAAAAAAAGATCTCCTCAAGAATAGTTTGAACAGCTCCTGTCTTGTTATATAAGTTACGCTTATGGAGCAGGCATCTTTTGTATGCTTTTGTAAATTGTTAAATTCTGTTTAAGTTTGAATCAACTTCAACAATTTCTTCTGCATGCTTTTAATGTAATAAAATATCTGTAAGAGTCCCTGTAGTCAACTTGATTTTGGACTTTATGACCTCCAGAACTATGAGAAATAAATATGTGTTTTTTGCACATTCCAGTGTATGGTATTTTATTATAAAAGTGCAAGTTGACTAAGATAAATGTAAATATGCACAACTTTTATTTCAGTTTGTTTTTTTTTTTTTTTTTGATATCATTACATCCAAAGCAGACCATGCAAGAGTCTGGTATGACTCATCATTTTTTTGTTGTTGTTCCAGTTCAAGTTCATTTAGTTTAATATCTTTTTGCTATCAGGGAGATGAATCCACTTTGGCTACACCAAATAACTGTTGGAAAGGAAGTTCGGTTACTGTAAGCATAATTGAGGTATGAGAAATTAAGAGCAAGAAAAAATTACATGCAAGTAGGGCTTGCATCAACTTCACCTTGACAAGCCTTCTATCATCCTTACTTGGAATAAAGTAAATCTGTTTTCCCTCAATATACAGGACCTCAAACAGACACTAATTTATTGGTATATGGTGTTATAAAATAAATATTTTTATAAAAATATGTAATATATAAAAATATATAAAAATATAAAATATTTATCATCATTCCTTCCTTTCTCTCCTTTCCCCTTGAGACCTGGAGATAACACAACTATCTAAGATGGAACATGTGGAACTTCTGAAGCCAGAACAATGAATGTGATCATGTGAGGTCTTCTAGAATCTTTATAGAAAACTAATTGTGCTAGGCCCATACATTTAGTCTTGAGGAATACTACCAACAAGGAAACTCATATTTGAAAAGGCATCTCTAGAAGAATTTTATGACTATGACTAGTTCTATATCAACCTTCTATCTTGGCATAAAGTTTTACAATAGCAATGTCTTTTCTCTGCATCAATAAGATGAATGGTGTACTTCTTAAGTTACTTAGTTAATCCTCTAATTCAGGAGTCTGAATATTTTTTGCATGAATGGAGCTAATAGACAGGTAATAAAATAAAATAAAGGTAGATAATAAATATTTTAGGCTTTGCCTGACGAAGTTGTCTTTATGGTTATTGCTCAAAAAGCAGCCATAGGCAATATGTAAATTAATGTGTGTGGTTCTGTTCAATAAATCTTTGGATACAAAATAGTCAGTAGAGTAGATCTGACCTGTAGGTATAGTTTGCCCACCTCTGATCTAACCCCTTACCTCTGTCTATATTATCATATTAGTTCTGTGATCAATCCTTTATAATTCCTCATATTGGAAAAGAAGATATGCCAAATACCTGAGTGATAGAGTAGCTAAGTAATTTTTGATCAGCTCTACGTAGTTTAAAGTTATATATATTGCTAAACAGATTTTAAAAGGACAAAAATTTTACTCTGCAAGAGCATAAATTTAAAACAGAACAGGACATGAGCAGTATCAGTGATGTGTCAGTTCCAGAGAAAATGAGAAATTAAAGATCATTGGGTTTGTCATTTAGGAGGTTATTGGTGACCGTGGGAAAGCAGATTCAATGGAATCCTTGAGGCAGAAACTAAAACGCAAAATATTCAAGATGTCATGCTAACACAGGTTGATTTAAGTACATTCAACCCAGATATTATCATTACTTAAGCCCATTTTGCAATAATTTTAAGCACATTAATATAAACATTACAAAAATAGGTCTGCTGGCAGCATTTTTTTTTTGCTGTATGCACACATTTATTGATTAAATTCCCTATGCCACACTTGAATTTAAAGTTGTGACCTGTGCTCTCAAATTGACTTCCTGACAATAATGATTAGAATGGGGAGTGAGCAGCACAAGTTTACTGATAATCTCTCTGTTGTAAAGTCAATGACTCTTTTCCCACAGAGAAAATTCAGTTATTAAAAAAAAAGGCCTTCATTAACATACTTCCTTAGTCTAATTCATTTTCCAGTCAGGGATGTAAACATATGTTAAATTTTGTAATAACCCATGAAATAAAGCAATAATAATATTCACATTCAGTTTTTTTCTCACAACAGTTAGCATTTGATTTTGAGCATGATGAAAATCATCTCATGATAGAATAAAAATGACCCTACTTTCTACTCTGCACAAAAATATAAAAATAGAAGTTTTAATTTGAATAAGGAATATAAGTAATCTTGAGCCTAAATAAGCCTATATCAGGTTTTTATATTGTGTATAATGCTCTAGTCCCAGTGACTTTTAATTTTTTAAATATTTTGTATTATTAAAATAATTTTGATTACTTGTCTGGAAGGGAAGGTATTCCTATTTTTTGCTGCTCAAATTTCAAGTGTGAAAATACCATACTATCTGGACTTCTGTTGTGGGATAGGAATTATTATTTTGCTAACCTTTTCGCTCATCCTGACACCTCCTCTAAATCCCTAATCTCCACTTTTGCATAGTACTCTAGAATGTCATATAGTTGATGGATTCTTGTTTTCTGAATTTTATAAAGGAATTTAATATAAATTCAATATAAGTTTCCATTATAAATAAATTTAATATAAGCTTTGGTTTTCTATGGGAAAAGAAATGATAGGCTATAAAGATATATGATGACAATTTTATTCTATTTTGAGACATTTTAGATTAGCTCTACCAAATTAAATTGCACCTGAGTATTTGTTACAAGTATCCTTTTCTTCTATTATTTATTATGTATTTCCAATGTAGAAGATAACATACAGATAAAGTGTGACTTGATACATAGACAATAGTTTCTATTGTCTAGCAATTCACCTTTCAAGGGCAATGAATTTTCTTTTTTAAATAGATAACCAATGAGAGAAGTTCATTATTAGAGTTCTCACTGGGAGAATAGAGAATGAGGCCTTAGTGCAGACAATATGATTAAAAAAATTCTAGTATTTGTATTTATCTTTATTATTCAGAAAGCAAACTTGAGGTTCCTGCATCAAAAATAAACTATTTCTCTAAAGCTCTGTTCCTCCTCTGAGACAAAGAGATGAGAGTTATGGTTATGACTATGTGTACAAAGTAATTCATTCCATAGGATAGGAACTCCAAAACCATGAATCTTGAAGTTTATATGTAAAGTACATTATAGCTATCAACTTCTCTTGACAGAGAGGGAGAGAAACCTTATCTCTCAAATGTTTTACAACTTGGAAATGTATTGTAAACTAGAATCTGGTATGTAATTGGATTGAGCCCAGGATTCATCCCTCTTTGAAAGAGAAGCGCATAATTCTGGGGCAATAAATCCCCATGTAACTCTGAAGATCATTCTTTCTAATCATTCTTTTTTTTTAAAAGACTTATTTATTTGTTTGTTTGTTTGTTTATTCCAGCACTGGGTACAGTCAGAAGCGCAGGAGGGTGAGAGAATTCACCAGACCAGAATGGGGAACAGAACAGGCAGACTGAAAAAATACACTGCTGAGGGGAGCAGCAGGAGTGGCAGGAGAGGTCTGCGCGCTATGTGGGACCCTCGCCGGTGTCCGGGGATCGAACCAACATTGCAGAGGCTGCGGGCAGCTTCGCAGCCCAGCGCTCAACCGCTGCGCCACAAGGGGAGGCCTCTCTAATCATTCTTTAACTTCTAAGTCATATCCTTTAACTCACTCTCTACTTTTCTTTGCCTAGATACCCTAAAAATAGAGAAATACAAAAATGTTTTCTCTACAGTTCCATACATGTGAGTAAATGAACAAAAGAGAGGAGAGCCATTTTTGACCAAGGGACAGCCATAGTCAAGAGGTAAGGCAGAACGTGGAGGAATTCACATCCAGGCTTTGATAATTGTTATTTCTGGGAATGGGAATGGGAAGAATTGTGAGTTCACAAATACATTTCCCAGTTTTATTCCTTTTGAATTAATGTAGTCATTCATATCCAAACTACATTCATATATATTGCATAATAAAGTTCATGTAAATGAGTTGTTAGCTACAGAGGTAGCAAAATAAAAAGTCAATCACAGGTCATGAGAATTTGTGTGCTCTCCACACCTTGCAAGTTGGACTTCATTCTATAGGTCGGGCGATCTGAAAGGGTTTTTTTTTATATATATATTTTATGTCATTTTTCATTTTTGCACAATGCATGCATTTTCATCTTAGCTATATTCCCCATACAATTCCCACCCCCCTTATTTTGACCCTAATCCCTCTCCCCACCCCCCATAGTGTGTCACTGTTGATTTTTATTTTTATTTTATTGTAATTAATCTATTTCCTGGTCCCTTATTTAGGTTTTCTAAATTCCTGCTGTGAGTGACACCATCCGTATTTTTCTTTTTTCTTTCTGGCTTATTTTGCTGAGCATGATCCCTTCCAGCTCCATCCATGTTGCTGCAAATTGCATGTGTTTATCTTTTTTGATTGCTGAGTAATATTCCATTGTATATATGTACCAAATCTTTATTATACCCAAGTTTCAGATTACTGTGACAAATATGTATGAATGAATGAAGATGAGTGGATTGGAAGCAAGAGGGCAAAGGAGTTTTAGTGATAGGTAGAGGATTGGACTGATAACACAAGGAATACAGAGAAGGAAATGCCTCTAAAAGAATCAACATTACTTGGTGATAAGATGTTTGAATTACAGGGACAGTGTGTTACTGGGACTCTTGGGTTTCTCAAGAGGTGGTGGGTACCATTAACACAAAAGGATAGTACAGATAAATATGTTTTGGCTTGAAGAGCAAAGATAATGGGTTTATTATTATGTCCTAATTTTTAAATTTCTATGAAATAGCTTAATAGAAATGTGTAAACTCAGAAATAATCAAACTATAGCATAATCAATAAAGAATGTATTCAAAATTAGAAATTATGATTGGGGCTCACAACCTAGGTACAGTACCAAGATATGTTCTACCAAGGTCAGGAGATGGGATTGTTTTAAAGGCTGAAACTAGGATATGATCTAAAATTGGGTTATTCATTTTGAAAGTTTAGTGTTGATTGGCAAGAGTCTTCTAACAGAAAATTGGAGTGTGGGGTCAGAGGCTGAAGTATGGGATCTTTTTTTTAACTTGTGTCAGTATCTTGTTTCTTTCCTAATTTTCAGTAATGATGGAACTGGGACTTCCTGTTTTTTGGGGGGTTTTTTTGTTTGTTTTAATATTTTATTTTATATAATGCTTACATCATTTTTCATCTTTGTACAATGTATGCATTTTCATTTTGGTTATATTCCCCTTACAATTGCACCCCACCTTATTTTGACTCTAGTCCTTACTCTCCCCATCCCTCTGTAATCCCCCCCGCCCCCACCCCCATAGTGTGTCTCTGGTTTATAGTTGCTTGTTGATTTTGATTATTACTTTGCATTGATTAGTCTTTTTCCTGGTCTCTTATTTAGGTTTTCTAAATTCCTGCTATGAGTGAGACCATCCAGTATTTTTCTTTTTCTTTCTGACTTTTTCCCTGAGCATGATCACTCCTAGGTATTTACCCAAATGACACAGAAACAGTAATTCCAAAGAGCACCTGCATGCCTATGTTTATAGCAGCACTATTTACAATAGCTAAGATATGGAAACAACCCAAATGCCCAAAAGTATCTTCTGGATCAAGAACATGTGGTACATATACACAATGGAATATTACTCAGCAATCAAAAAAGATAAACACATGCAGTTTGCAGCAACATGGATGGAGTTGGGGCTTCCTGTTTTTGTGGTCAGAAATAAGGTGAAGTCATGAGTGTCTGTTCTTTCATAGTGGCTGATAGAGAGTTGAAGTAGGATGTTGATTCAGGCTACTTTCTTTTCATGTAGAAGCAGTTAGAGACAAAGTGTCTACTTAATTCAAAGCAGGTTTCACAATGTTTGGTAGCACCTTGAAAAATTGGGCATAAAAGAATCACTGAAAATATAGATATGCTTTCCTCTAGAGAGAATATAGCAAGGAAGAACAAAGATATCTCCAAACACAGCGCTATATCATACAAAACTTAAGATGTATATTTTTGTGACTATTGGCATTAGTTCAGCAGCTCAACATCATCAGATTCAACATTTCTATGATATTTTTAGGTTATTCATATTTTGCACTTCATGATCATAAAATAACTATTGGAGGTCCAGAGGTCACATCCACCTCAGAGAACAAAGAAAGGGTAATATGTTGTACAAGTCTCATCTGTGTCCTCTTGTCAGGAAAGCAAACAACTTCTTCAGAATTCCCAGAAAATTTCCACCTGTGTCTCACAGACCAGAACTGTGTTAAATATTAATATTTGCTTATGAACAGAGCTGGGAAAATAAGAATTGAACTGACCAGCTTGCTGTGCTCCAAATCAATTTTTATAACTGCATGAAGAAAAGAGTGGATATTAAATTCCAATGTCAGTGTCGGACAGGAGATTTTAACAAGGAAAGTGGGGTGAGCAATATTAAATGCTCTAGTGTTCATTATATCAATTCTGAATTTCCATAGATGAAATAATGGATTTTCAGGGGAATTGTATTTAAAATAGCGTATATTTATAAAAATAAATTTATTCTTATTTTGAAAATATCCATGTTGAAAGAAAACTGCTATTTGAAATGATATTCTATTAAGCAGAGTCCATACTGTCTCCTGTCTCTCACTGAGTTACTCAGAAGTGTAGCCAAATCAGAAACACCACTTCCTTCTTCAGTAGCTCTTTTAGGGACATGGCAGAGCCAAAGCAACACAATTTTAGAGGTAGGATTATGAAGGTAAAGAAAATAAGTATGGAAAGAAGGAGAGAAAGAGAAAAAGAGTTCAGGAACAGGTGAGACTGCCTCTCTTCCGAAATCTCTTACTATTCTTTTTTTTTTTTTTTTAAGATTTATTTATTTATTTATACAAGCACTGGGTACAGTCAGAAGCACGGGAGGGTGAGAGAATTCACCAGAGCGGGAAGCAGAACAGAAAGACTGACGAAATACACTGCTGAGGGAACAGTGGGCGGCAGGAGAGGTCTGCGTTCCATGTGGAACCCTCGCCCTGTGGCCAGGGATTGAACCGGTGCTGCAGAGGCTGTAGGCAGCTTAGCAGCCCAGCGCTCAACTGCTGCGCCACCGGGGAGGCCCTATCTCTTACTATTCTTATAATCTAAAAAGGAATAGACTCCACTATGAAAGAATAAGAAGAGTTATGTAAACCTGTAGTAATTGGTGGCCAATTTCCATGTTAATTTAATAAGTCTGTGGGAAACTCCTTTTTTTTTAAGATTTATTTACTTTTATACAAGAACTGGGGGACAGGCCAGATGTGTGGGAAGGTGAGAGGATTCACCAGCGCCAGAGCGGGGACCAGAACAGGCGGAATGACAAAATACACTGCTGAGGGGAGCAGTGGGGGAGACAGGAGAGGTCTGCTGCGCCATGTGGGACCCTCACCGGCCGGCCACCAGCGATAGAACCCGTGTTGCGGAGGCTGCGGACAGCTTCACAGTGAGGCGCTCAACTACCTGCGCCACCAGAGAGGCCCAGGAAACTACTTTTTGGACTTAGTCATCAGAATGCCTTGAGTGATAATGAGGAGAGCCATGAAAACAGAGGCAAGAATGTAATGATTGAGGTATAGCTGATAAACCTGAGAACTGAGACCAGTGTTTATTCATGATCTCAGCTTGGTGAGAAAAGAAATGTAGTAGAGCATGATGAAATGATGAAGGGTAACTTTCCCCCCCAAAAAAAAAAATTAGAGTAATTTGATCTTGTTTGTAGACTGAGGAGACTTTAGAGAAATAGACGATGGATCTCAGAGAAATATCGTTGAAGGGAAGGAGAGCTCAGGCCAACTCTGGACAAATGATGTCATAGAAAAAGAGACAATAGAGGCCAGAAGAAATGCTTCATTAGATGCTAGCACATTTAGACCATTTATTCTGTGTCTTATCAATAACCTCTTATTTTTGCCTGATACTAGACTTTCAGAATTATAGTAATTCCAAGAGTATTTTAGGATTTGATTTTAAATGATTGAATGATATATAGGAAACTTGAAATTTACATCATTGCTACCCATTGATTCTCCAAGTTTGATAACTCTCTGTGTATTTTAGAATGATCTGTAATTTAAAATGCTTCCTCATAGGCAGACAAACGAAGGGGAAAGTGTTAGGGACACTAGCTGACAATAGAAATTAAAAAATAATGAGATGTCATTTCTTAGCTATCAATATTATGCACCTATGTCCTGGAAGACACTGTTCGAGGAAGACAACATTGGGGGGGAAGTCTGGAAGATCAAATATTCAAAACTTCGTACATTGCAGTTATTAGAAATGCTGGACAGAGTTAGTTTTCATCAAGGAAATATTTTTTCTCACTTTTCCATTTTGAAACTATTTGTTTTATATAGACTCTTTTTCTGTCCTACTATTAGACACTTTAGAAGTTAGAAACTTTAGGGCCTCCCCGGTGGCGCAGCGGTTGAGCGCTGGGTTGCGAAGCTGCCCGCAGCCTCTGCAGCGCCGGTTCGATCCCCGGCAGCTCCCCGGCCACCGGAGGAGGGTCCCACATGGCGCGCAGACCTCTCCTGCCGCCCGCTGCTCCCCTCAGCAGTGTACTTCGGTCCTTCTGCCTGCTCTGCCCCCTGCTCTGGCTCTGGTGAATTCTCTCACCCTCCCGCGCTTCTGACTGTACCCAGTGCTTGTATAGATAAATAAATAAATCTTTAAAAAAAAAAAAAAGAAGTTAGAAACTTTAGAAGTTTCTAAAGTCTATTGAAATGTCACAGCTTCCAGGTAATCATGTATTATATCTTAAAGCAATACCCAGGGCTTCCTCCTGTTTCAGGAACAGTACCTTGTCCATATCTCTATGACTGCATTATAGACATTGTTCTGATTATTTGTTAATTGCTGTGCTTCCTCCAGGTAAGGGAGTCATTTGGAGAATAGGAATTTTGTCCTATTAGTGTTTATACTCACAGGGTTTTCCACACTTCTTAGAATAAAATTGACTCTTGTTAATTGCTGACTGGCTGTATACATGAACAAGAAGTACTCCTGTCTTTGCCTTTCATAGCCTGATCAATCTCGTACATTTTTTGGTTGCTGAATGACATTGATTTATGGAAAGAGTAGAAGGAATGATTTCCAATTAAGTTTTTGTTCCCATGTAAGTAGGTACAAACTTTCAAACACAATATGCATCTAATGAAGTATTTTATATTTTGTTAATTTTTGCTATTTTTGGCAAGAATTTCTTCCAGTGTTAAAAGTAAAATTGAAATGTTATATTGTCCTGTTATTCTGGAATACATAATTACCACTAAAGGAGAACTGAACCGTCATATGAGGTTCAAATGGGCGGTGGGGGAGAAAGAAAATACAAAGGAAAGTGGAAAACCTACAAGTGTTCAATGATAGAAATCTGACAAAGGGAACCCAGGGGTTATGTTCTGTGTCTAGTTTCACTTCAATCCAAAATTTAAATTCTTCAAAGATCCTTCTGTACACTTACAAGATACTAATCCACAAACCATACTCTAACTAGAATGCATGAGCCCCTAGGACTTCTGTGTGTTCTGCTCACCAGGATTTTTTAGTAAAGAACATTGATGGTCTCTTGATATTCTATAGTGCCAAGACCCAGAACATGATTCTGTCTTTAAATGATAATATTAACTCTACAGTATACATCTATAGAAAAGGCTGTAAATAGTTTGGCCAACACAAAACTCTTTCTCTTCCATTTTTCTTTCCCAAACTTCCCTTCTTTATATTAGAATGAAGTTATTTTAGTCATGCTTTCTACTATTTACAATAACTTTTCCACATTGCATATTTATCATTGCAATTTTAAGTTATCTTTAACTCTATCCACAATATTCTTCTTGAACTGTTACTTTTTCTCAGGTTCAAAGGAATAAACATAGTAAAAGTTCAAACTATCCAAAGATGATAAAACCAAGTAATCATTTCAATAAAGAAACTTGATAAGTTGTTTATTAAAAAAATCACATTTTCTAAAAATTGTTATTTTTTTAGCATCACATCTGTAAACATCTACAGAACAAACGTTCTATCAACAAGCTTTGGGGAAGTGTCCTATGAAGAAGCATGAAGAAAAACTTTTAGACAATTTGCCCTCTTAATGAAAAACTTCAAAATCTTCACATCATTTTAAACTTGTTTATTTTAATGTTGCTTTTGATGATCAGATAAATGATTTAATTATCTTTCTTTGATATAATCAAGCAGTTTTGTTCTGGCTTAATCAGTGATACCCACACACACAGTGATCCCTGTATGCATATTTTTTAAAAGGATTATGTTGCTCTAAAATTTTGTTTTACTTGTTTGGGTACATCTTCCTCCATTGATGAACTTCTATTTCCATATTAACAAAATATTTCCAACAAACTCTTTTGGATGTGGTTTAACATCCAAATGAGTGCCAAATGTGCTTTGATCAGAAATGAATAATTCATATTTTTAAACTTCCTTTTAGCCAATTTTTTTTCTCTTGGGATTAACCGATGAATATTAAATGCCAATATTTCTTAAGAAATACTGGTAAGTTTTCATTGTGTTATTCTGTTTGAACAATGAAATTACCTCTTTTTATTTCAACTTCCAATTAATTGGTAGGAGTTAGTTAACCATCTTTATTCAAAATGAAGTATATGCTTTATAATGTCTTCCAAAATAGGAGGTAAATTGAATAATTTCTCAATCACACCTACAAATATAGAGGAATTCCAATTCCAAGGTAACTAGGGGGGCAACATAAATAATCATGTTTTTACCATCAGTAGTTTGGTATTTATATTAAAGTAATTATTGTAAAGTTTTTTCTCATTTAGAGCAATTATTTCTTAATTGTATATATTTGATGGTTTCTAACAATAGTTATAGAGTAGAGCTTACTTTTTAACTTAAAAAGTTATTGAAGTAACATAATTTATCACCTGTATGTGATTCAGGGGAATAGGTTCATACCTCCTCAGAAGTACATCCCCACAGCCAACCACCCCCAAGACACACATATCCATTCACCATATATACTAGACTACATTTAACCAGATTAAAATAGAAGAGTGCTGCAAACAAATAGAAGAGTTCTCAAATAGATATTTTGAAATTAAAAACAAAACAAATTTTAGGAGAATACAGAAAATGAAATATTAGAAAATATACAGATGACTGTATAGTTATATTTTAGAAATATAGTCTTTTGATACTAAGAACTTAGTTTCATTTTGATCTTGTGTAGAAATTTATAATACACCACCCAATTAAAAAAAGAAACTTGACCCATGAGCTGTTTATAGTTTTCCTTTTTAGCAATCAGATCAAGCTTTGAATATAAGTTTCAATAAATGGTGGTGCTTCTGATGTTCATTGAGAGAGAATGAAATGAAGTCTTTGCTTTAGAACATAATTTTTAAAGGGTGTGGAAAAGTAGACTTAATCATAACTTAGACATGGAATGATGGGTTCTGTGTCTAAAAGTAGTTTTGTGAAAAATCTGTTTAAACCCAATGAACAGCAAGCACATTTGATATTTGCTAGAACTGAAGAGGAAGGTTAAGCATATTCCATTCTGAGAGTGGAAATTCAGAAGACAGATGACCGATTTTTGGTCATTAGTGGAATGCCATGTATCTTGCTAACACTCCCCTTTCACAAGGCAGATAGCTTAACAGAATATAACAGACCAGTCTGTCTCTGGAGAGTCCATTTAGAGACCAGTTTCTGCTAGAGTCAACAGTGCAGTTTTTCAAAATTAACACTAGACTGAAGTAGGATAAAAATGTACATTAAAATGCCACACACTTCTATAGCCAATATCACTGACTTTGGGAACATGTTGACAACTATTTTTGTTGCAACTATCAGCATCTAATATTATATATACAGATTTAGATACTATCTAAGAGTCTATCAACCATTAAGACTTTAGCCTATTCAATTAGTGCCCACAAGTGTGTTAGGCAGAAACCAGAAAAGTATCTAGTCATCTCATAGACCTTAATTTGCAATAAGTGACCCCAATCTCATAAACTCTTCTTTCTTTCTGATTCCCATCAAGAGGCATTTTAAGCTTTTGATCTGTTTATTTTAAATGATGGGATGCAAAGTCATTTTGTATTTAAACAATGATTAGGAATGAAATAGATCTCCAAAGTGTAATTAGACACACACAGAGAGAAAGTTTTTTTCTACTTCTATCTAATAAATGATTCAAGACCCAGACCCAGGTTTATAAGTATCTCTACAGGATTTTATTTAAATTTCTGGCAAATAACTTGCTGAAATTCTAAGAAAAAACAAATCACTGATCTGCCAGGCATCATGTGACATATTTTATAAATCACAACAAGAATTCTTGAAAGTCAATAATGAAAATATATCATCAATGTTCTACTTCAGAAATGTACTAGATGAGGAAATGGATGTTTAAAGGTCGGCCTCTTTCTGGTGCAGTTTAGCTCAGTAGCGTGGACAGTTTAGAGTTGACAGCTCTCACATTTCCTATGGTTCCTATTGCATCACTTAAATCTAATTGCATTTGAAACAGAATCTTGGCCCAGGGTCTGTAACGTGAGGATGTTAAATGTGTGTCATGTGGAAAGTATCTGGTGCCGTGTTGTGCATTATAATAAGCTACTAAAGATTAGAGCCATGAGAACCAAAGAAACCAAAATCTATAATTATTGGCATTTGTGGGAATTGTTCTAAGAACATTTAACCATTTTAATCCAATTTTCTTTCTTTATGGTCCTCAATGAATAAAGGGAACATACAAACAGACTTCAATACACATCCCCCATTTATTCTCTGTTAATGGAGAATATAAACCAGATCTATGGCTTACCTCTTCGGTAAATCTTACTGAACATATAGCAAAGAAGACATAGTTGCTTGCAATGAGTTTTGTCAAGTTTTACCTTTAAAAGAGGTTGAAGATTGACTCTGGCCATGAAACAATGATATGTTTACTTTTGGTTACAAGATTTTTAAAAAGATTTTATCAGAATTATATTCTGACAGAATACTAGTTTGTAAATAATACTTCTAATGACAAAATTTGTCATACTATGGTTATGCGTTTTTTGGAATAACTTTATTCTGGTTTTGCCACAGTATTGTATATGAGATTTGACCATAAAGAAAATGCAGTAGATTTATTTTACTGGCATCCTTACATTGTCAAAATGGATGCATTGACAATATATTCATTTGGGCATTTCTGCTTCAGAAACTATTTTGATCTCTTCTTAGTTGTTCAAGTGAACACTTGAACATTTTACCAAAAAGAAGGGACACATGTGTATCTCAGGTTTCCATATTTTTATTAATTTATATTGTTAATATTTGTAGATAGATCTCTATAGTCATAAATATCTATTGATTTTAATATTCCTAGAGAACAGATATGGTTTCAAACAAGATTTGGCTTATTTAAAAAAAAAAAAAGAAAGAAACCTGCCTTTAGAACTTGGAGCTGTTCCACACTGTGATTATTTACAAGACTAAAAGATTATGCTGCAGATTCCAAAGAAAATTGCAAGTTTGATGGGTCTACATTAAGGTTACATATGTCAGAGAATACATACAACCTAGTGTGCTAAAGCCAGAAAGAAAATTAACAAATAAATATATATTCTCTTGCTTATACTTCAAACAACAAACAAATTGGTTAATTACTTAGCATGTTGAGCCTTTTCTATAGGCCACTAATGACCATTAAAAGTGAAACAGTTGAGCCATCATTTGGAATCTGTTTTCATTTTTGATTTCCATGACTGAGCTCAGATGTTGCATGTGCTTAAATTTGCCTGTAGGGAGTCTTTGAATTGCTTAATAGGATGGCCAATGTCAAGCTCTGCCCCACATTAACTGACCATAGCAAATCCTGATGAGTAACTAACATCCTCCAGTTGTAAGTCATGTTTACTTTCATGAAAATGTACCAACATTATATTGTAGTTTATTTCAAGGATGTTATACATTTAAATTGGTGTCACATTTAGAACCATAGGCATCAATTATATATATATATATATTTTTTTTTTCTGACATGAAGGTGATGTCTGACATAGTTTTATAGTCACAGAGCAGGTTGATGAGCTTGACGTGCTGTGTCTTTAGTTTATCTCATTCCAAACTCTATACATCTTTCACAAAGACTGTGTTCATCATTTCTTCATGAGACATGACTTGATTAAAATTTCCACTTTCAACCTAACTAAAGGTGACAGTGCAATGCTAGCCATTTATATCATGGTACATCAACTGATTTGGCATATTAGGTTGGAGATTAACCTTGATTCATCAATTCTATTTTTTTAAAGGAAATATGACCAAAAGTTGAGTTTTTTATGTTCTTCAATAACCCATGAACTGAGCATAAAGTCAGTTTTTAAAAAGAAACTGTATAATTGGCAGTCAGTAGAATCCAAAGTGAAACCTTCTGATGTAAAGCACTCTACTGGCTCAGTAACAGTTATTTGGCTACAATTAAGTCCTTGATGGGGGGATGACAAGCCATTTTTAATCCTCCACATGATTTAGAATGGAAATTTGTTAGATGCTTTTCTTTTTTTAATATGGGAGGCTTCTCTAATTTGCATATCATCCTCACAAAGGGCCAAGCTAATTTTATTTTTGCTCCATTTCTTTAATTGCTTCTGAATCAAGCTTCTCAGATACTATTAATAAAAACGTTTGGTACATCCCATATATATTTATTTCTGGCCATCAACATATCAGTTGCAGCTGAAGTAGAAAATGCTTCAGGTAGAATGCTTGCAATTTTGTTCCAATAGTTATACTAGCATCAAATAATCTGCCCAGACTGGATGGTACTTCACCATTCCCTGAAGAACCCCGGGAATGAATGATGTTTGGGAATGTCTATGACAGACAGAATTTTCACTAGAACAATTAATTAATCAACAACTGGTCTCTGAAAAAGGATTTGCATGGTTCACAGCTAATTGTCATAGAATCGCAGGTATAAAATTATGTTTAAGAACTATGTAAGGACAGGGTCTCCCTGGTGGCTCAAGGGGTTAAGCACAGCACTGTGAAGCTATAGGCAGCCTCTGCAGCACGAGTTCAATCCCTGGCTGGCCAGGGAGCAACCCACATGGCTCAGCATTCCTCTCGTGTCTTGCCCACTGCTCCCCTTAGCAGTATATTTCAGTACATCTTCCTGCTCTGTTCCCCCTCTCTCTAGTGAATTCTCTCACCCCTGCACCTCTCGCCTGTGCCCCAGAGGTATAAATAAATAAATAAATAAATAATCTTTAATAAAAGTTGTATGTAAGAACAGCAGTACCTACTATTCATTTTAGCATTAGAAATTATAAGGCAGGTCATGTAATGCTAGTACAACTAATAGATTCGGTTTACTGTCATCCTACCTGATGACTGTTTTGCCTACAATAACTTAAATATAGATATTGATGATCAGGTTAGCTATAGTTTCATCAAATTCTCTTCTTTTGGGCAATGTTATTTTGACATGTTCCCAAAATAACTGTAATCACCCTTCTCTAGTTAAAAGGCTGATAGTTTTTTTCTGAAGTTTCATATTGTAACAACTTACTGAAGGACAAACTATCAAGAAAGGGCTTAACAATCTTAGCAATATAAGCCAAAAAGTCATTAAATTAAGAAACCCTCTCTGTGATTATAAATAGTGAGGTGCATTAGAGACATATGTCTGAAGAGCTCTCATCACTTCAGGAAGCTCTGCAAGAATATTTCCTTTAAGCTTTGTTTTTTTTTAACAATGCTATTGTCAGAGTTATTGAGTCTTTATATTTACTGTTAAAGAAATATAGATTGAAAGAACGTACCTATGGTACAAAGGTCACATAATGTGAAATGTATTCACCAGAAGAATCAAAAAGCATTGCCTGGAACATTTTAGTCATTTTTATTAAAAAAAACATTTTATTGGCTTTTTTTTTACACTGACATAAGTGTCCTTTCAAAGGATACAAAATGCAGTATTTAATACAGACACATTCAACAAAGCATGAACAAATTTTCCAGAGACTCTTTGTTACACTGCATTATTCATTATTCCTTGAACAACTTATCCTTCTCTTCCTCTCCCTCCTCCTCCTTCTCCTCCTTTTTTATTTTTTAATCACAGATGCATTCCCTACATGTAGCACATAGGAAATTTTTGTGTGATTATATGTTGTTAATCTTACTAATGTAAAATCACAGTAGACTTATTTATATAGAGACTTGCTTATAGTTATTTTTATATAGGTTTTATTTAGCCAATATTAGATATACTTTTATTGGAAATTGTGTACTTTATACTTAATGGAAAATGCTAATTTATTGCTAACATGGTTTAACTGACATAGAATGAATAATTTATTTCATTACATAGACTTGACAATTTTTTCACTTTGTCCAGATATCATAATGGCATTTATATTAACTCAGACAAAAATTTTAAAATATTAGTTAAATGGAGTGTTTGATTATATCTATGATAATTTGATTAATTTTATTCAATTTTATTCAGTTTTAATTTTGTAGATATTGTAGGTCAATTTCCATATATTTCAAGGTGAAAAAATGCACATGAAATACACTTATCTTGAATTATCTCATTAACAAAATTTTGGGATAAGAATCTGCTAGTAAAAAATGTAGATGTTGGGCCTCCCTGGTGGTGCAAGGGGTTGAGATGCAACCTATGAAGGTATCAGCAGTCACTGCAGCACAAGTTCTATCCCTGGCCGGCCAGGGAGCTACCCACATGGTGCAGCAGACCTCTCCTGACTTGCCCGCTGCTCTCCTCAGTAGTGTATTTCAGTCAGTCTGCCTGTTCTGCTCCCCACTCTGTCTCTGGTGAATCCTCTCACCACCCACACCTCTGGCCTTGTATGCATAAATAAATAAATCTTTTTAAAAACATAGATGTTATGCTAAACAAAAATGATGTTAAAAGAATCAATTTCAATTAACCCTTAACTGAGAGCATATCTAATACGTGGCCATATAAGAGAATTGGCCACTCAACAGATTACTTGGTAGAGTTAGTAAAGAGAATTAATTGCTTAGCATTCTATGTTCATCCATTTTTAAAAAGTCTTAGATGGCTGCATGTACCTGAACGTTGCCCTGAAGTTTCACAGGCATATATTCTTCTAAAGGAAAGAAATGACCTTGATGTCTGCCTACAATCCAGAAAGGGAGAGAGGTGGCATGGGATCAGGGAAAGAGGGGGCACTGATAGAACATGGTGGATGTGGTTATTGGGGCACTGGTGGTGGGCACCTTGTGAAAACATACATTTGTATTGGTTTGAATCTATAACCCCCAAATCAGATGCAACAGTGTAAACCACTGTATCTCAATAATAGTTAGAAAAAAAGAATAAATAATAAAAAGAAGAGGTGGAAGTAATCTTGCTGGAGATTTGATATACTTCAGAAGTTTCTCTCAGGCAAGGCCGAAGCAAAAGAATATGCTTATTTTTTTTTTTTTTTTTAAAGAACAGACTATATACTTTGGTACCACAAAATGAAATCAATTTTTAGTGTCAAAACTAGTCAGTTAGATGAAAGAATATGGTTAGAAGAACTTGGCTTTTTAATTAAAATCTTGACAGGAGTATAGTGGTTTGTAATTTTACCCTTCAAAATCTGCTGCTGAAGGATGATATTAAAAATGTTTGAATGTATTATTCTCTTTATTGAGGTTATTTGTTTATCAACTATATTGTCTTAGAACAGAGATCAAATCCTGATAATATGGAAAGCTGGTTACCAATTTCTTTTTTCCTCTATGTCATAAAAATATTTCAAATTGTGTATCAGAAAGCTTTTAAAAATCATATATAATTTGACAAAACCCCACAATTTTAAAGACTGGTATAAATCATAACTTTGAGTTTCTCAACATGAGTGAAAGTGCTTATTTGCAATTATTCGGGAGAGCTTACAGTTTCCACTTAGTACAATTATCACCTTTAAAAAATAACCTGGGTTCTCAATTTTAGTTGAGAATCATGAAGACATGAAGCTAAAATCTCTAAATTTCAACTGTATAATTAATCCTACCAAATTGTTTTATTTCCCAACTTCCAGATAAAATAATTTATTTTGAAATGTTTATATTTTATACATCACCTGGACTTCTGTGATAAGAGAAACAAGTGTGTTTCTCTTTGCCTTTCAACAATGGTTTCTCATTAAATACAAAGTATTGTATTTCTGATGAGTTTTTTGACTCTTCAATTTTGTTACTTTCTAACATAATCCAAAGACTGTCATTACCATGTATATTATTGTCCAAATTCATTTTTAATTTATTAAGTTCTTTTTATCACGTTTCTCTGATTCTGATTATTTTCTGCATTATTTACTCATTTACTTCATCTTCTTTTGACCAACCTTATCCTGTTGTGTTTTTTTGTCTTTCATCTTCAAAGTCACATTTCTGGATTATACGTGACTGTCTAAAGTTAGTTCCTGGTATAAACTTCAAATGCAGAACTTCACTTTAAAAAATTCCAGCTGAAGTTTATCATTTCTTAAAGTGTACAGCTGTTTCTACCACATTTATTCTTTTTATTGTCAGGATCATAAGACTGGATGCTAGAAGCAGGCTGTTTTCATTTCAATCATGCTAACAATCCAGAGAAATCAGGCTTTGATCTCTGGGAAGAAGATTCGGGACACCCCGTGTATTACAAGTGACTTTGGAGGTTTATTTTATAAGACATTTGCAGTTGTGTGCCGAAGTGTGTTTTATATTCATTACTGAGGGAAGGAGAAGAGATAGAACAACATTGTGCTTCTAGCTATGAAAATGTCAGGTTGAAGTGATTTGAAAAATAAAGACTTAAATTGGACTTGAGTGATTTTTGAACGGAATGTGCTTCTATGTTATCAGTACTGCCTCTAGAAATGTTCCATAGAAACTGAAAGCAGGAAAGAGAATGAACATGAAGAAAGGACATAAGATAGGAGGGGATACTATTGCAGGACTGAACACAGGTTAACTCAGTGAGAGAATTCAGAAAGCTTTTAAAACTTTTTCAACAATTTTATTGAGAAACAGTTTAAATAACACAGCATTTACCTGTTTAAAGTGCATAATCAATGGTTTTAACACCTTTACAGACTTGTGCCTCTATCATCATAACCGAATTTTAGAACTTCTCCCCCAGAAGAAACTGTATATCCATTAGGGCTCACACCCACTCACTACAGTCACAACTTGGCCCCTGGCAAAATATAGTTGTCCATTCTAGACATTTCCTATAAATGGAATCTTATAATATGTGATCATTTGTAAATGTCTCCTTTCATTTAGCATATGTTCAATCCACATAGTAACTTATTTCTAGTACTTTAGTCCCTTTTATTATGAAATAGTATGGATATACCACATTTTGGTTATCCATTTGCTAATTAGTGAACACTTGGATTGCTTCTATCTCTTGACTGTTACCAATACTTCTGCCACAAACATTAGAGAGAATGCTTTTAACATTTACATTGATGCTTTTGTTTATTTATATTGTGTAGTTCCCTCATGAGTGAAATATGGAAAAATTACAGACATAGTCATTAATGTCTTTCCAGAGCCATCCATGACTCTTGATCTGGCCTTCTAGAAATCTACCTTTGCAAATCAACCTAATTTTTTTTTTCATTTCAGGGATTATCTGTTTTTTTGATAAGTACTGATAGTTCTGGGACTAGGGGTGGGAAGAGACTCTAAGTCCTGTCTAAAAATCCTCTCTGATCTGTTATAAAAATTCTCTCTGATCTGGTACCAGACCAAAATCTGCTATTTACATGGATTCTTATTAGTAAACAAAAACAAAATTTGATACATGTTCCTGAAAACACAGCATGCTCCTATTCTCTCTCTATGGCCTCATGAAAATTAAATGAATCAGAGCAAAAATGTTGTGGACTCCATAGCAGCCAAAATCCTAGGTAGAAAAAAGATGGAATTCACCCTTAAGCTTCAAAAGCTTTCACTAGATTTCTAGACCTAGACCACTACTTCAAAAGTGGTAGTTCTTGGACATATGAGTTTCTCATACTGTATTCATAGGGGAACAAAAAGTCTGTGGGCTCTTGGTGGCCAACCACATATCTGGAGAACTTCCCATTTCATCTCTCCAATGGAATGTTAATGTCTGAATTATTCACTCTGGTCAGTTAAACTTCTGCATAGTTGAGGTGATATATTAAATACTTGTCAAGTTCTCTGGAATGTGTGTCCCACATCAGGTCCTTCAAATACTTATGAATTCTTAGAGTGTTGGTGAAAGATAGTATAACAGCAAATCTGCAATCTTTTCTTGAATGAGTATTTCACTTCACTGAAATTCAGAAACTCTGTTCTCTTTGCTTCTGATGTCTCACCTTCATATCTTTCTTCACACGGTTTCAACATTGGTCTTGCCCAGGGCCCCTGTCACTTACTGTTAGGACTCTTAGGCCCTTCAGGAAAGGTGTTGAACTCTATTTGTCCACATTCTTTTCATTTACCACACCTTTTGATTTCAGAGAATTTTAATTAACAGTATCTTAATATTAAAAAAAAATCAGGCTACAATTTTTCTAGGTATACTATGGATTATTTGCCTTGATTACCAAATTTAATTTTTTTCATTCTTCAGATTTGTGTTAAAATAATAGGTCCTTTTGCAGCTATCTTATTCTTCTGTGTATTTTAAGTTTGTCTTCCCTGCTGTCTTAACTTTCTCCATTTATAACCTTACATTTCTTGCTGATCCATTTTAGACATTTATATGAGCTCCCTTCATTCTCATTAAGTCTTGAACTTCCTGGGAGTAGTTTCTATGTTTGATTCATATGTGGGAGACACAGTCCCATCACAGCACACAATTGGCTTTCTATAAATATCTGACAAATAAAAGTATAAATGAATGTATGAATGAATTCCAGAGCCAAAAAAAATTCTTTGTTAAGTCATAGGCAAAAGATGTCCCTTGCAGCTGCAGGAAAAAGACTTATGTAATTTTTAGGCCTTTTGTTTTTGACATTAAAAAAGATGTTCATATGTGGGTTGTTATAAATGAATTATTTATAATTGGTGTATATAAACTGAAATAGATATTATCCAAGAGTGACTCATCTCATTCTTTGAGTGTGTCTTTGGTTTATATTAAATTTAAAACCTGAAATAATGTCAGAGTGGATATTAATTTTTCAAATATTGCATATACTGCATAGTCATAGTCTCAGAGAATATAAAATGCCAGCACTTTTAATATAGAAAAAGTAAATGATTTATATATACCTATATCAATGATGTTTTAGCTACTAATCACTAAGAATAAAGTTATTTAAATAAGAAAATCTGGATTCTTGTCTTAGTCCTGGTAGATCATCACTTAATCTCAAACTGATCATAGATATGAAAGTACAAGGATCTCAAAAAGGGGGGGGAGTGCGCACAAGCACATCAAAATAAAAATATTTGAGAAATACTGATTTCTGATCTGCTGCTCTAAATTCCTGTTATTCATTCCTACTTGACTGATTTTTATAAAGCAGTGTGCTTTCATTTATTTTTAATTGTTTCAACAAATATTTACTGATCCCTACTATGTACTGGATTCTGCTGTTCTAAGAATAAAGTAAATGAAGGACAAGTGAACTACTGCTGAGTCAGCCACTTAAAGAATTCTGCCTAGCTATAGGCATATACTGCCTAATACTCAGGATATATTAGAAAATATAATCAATACAATTACCCTTCTTTTTCCCTGCTAGCATATTAACGGTGGTCTAAAACAGGATCAAAATTTGTGTTACCAAGGGTTGATACATTTTAGGGGAAATAAGAATGACTTTTTGAATGCTAATATTGATGCTGTGAATTAAATGTATTGAGTTTCCTGAATATCAATCTATATCATTACCTATAATTCTATTCTTGTAATATTTGACGTGATTGCAAATTCTATCTTGTCAGGTTTTATTTATTTGTTTGTTTGTTTGTTTATTTTAGAACATTGCTAAATTTTAAAATTGAGGTATTCTTTTACTGTGTCTTTTTATTCAGTCCTATTAGTTCTACAAAGCACAGTTTTCACTGGAAACCACGATGCTAGAAATACATATATTTCAATTATGTCCCCCTAGAGGACAGTAATTATTGGAAAAACAGTTAACTGGCTTTATGGTCAACCTTTGTCTAGAAGTTCATCCTTCCTACTTACAATCCTTTCACCCTCCATCTAAACTATGAGTGCAAACAGAAATGGTAATTTAAAATCTATTATTTATTTCTAAATATGTACCAGAAGGCATTTTGCTAAAAACAGCTCTCCTTTCATTTAAAACAAATTCATTTTGGTTTATAGCAAACATTGGTGAGTTTTCTAGTCAAGATGTTGTATTGTTTTTCCTCTTTCTGTTTCCTTTTCCCTGTTTGCTATTTTTTGTTACTTCAGAGCATATTCTTATCACTGTTGACAAATATAGACTTTTCCAGTCATTCAGTGATTATTTTTGTCTTGCTAACCATTCTAGACATTACTCAACTAAAATCATAACATTCACTGTCAATGATTTGCTTATTTCTTTGCCCATTATTCAGATATGTTTCAGTTCCAAATAAACACATAGAACCCTATAAATGGATTCTAACTGTAATACCACAGTAGCTGTCTTTTTCTACTCATTACCAGGATTTTCTGATTGTTTTCAAGTGGAGCCAAATTTTCAGGTGAAGTAATCAAAATGATCTCAGAAATTGACTCTGAAAGCATATGAGAGTATGCTTTCCTTTTTATGATAACTCACTGGTCTAATAGTTCTAGTTTATTAAAACAAAGCCACCCTGCAAATCTATGGCAGCTGAGGTTTAATATACCCATATTTATATGAGTATCATAAGACTAAGTCATGAAATATTAGAACAATGAAAAGAATAAGAATGCTTGATATATTTTGAGGCTTATTTTCCATTTTCATATTTATTTTAAGCATTCTAAATGTTCTATTTTTTTTTTTCTGTTGTGCACATATGTTTTTAAACCTAAGACACTTCCATTGGCATAGCCCTGAGAGATTTATTATCTGGAATCCAACATATTTCCATAGTCTGGATATATAAAACAAGTATTTGATCAATTGGTCTTCAGTAAAAATAAAAATATTATATGTGAATGAATTTTAATATAAGTTAAAATATTGTGTTGGTTAACGTATTTATACATGCGATTTGCTAATACATCTTACTTTTCTTAGTATATTTCAGTGAAAGTTAGTGAACCCTGGGGAACATAATGTGGTGTGAGTTTCTTGGGTATGGAAAATGGCTGGAGGAGAGACTGAGATGGATGCTGAGACACTGAAAGAGAGAAAGCAGTAGAAGAGAATGCCAAAAGGGGAATGACAGATTTTTTTTTTGTGTCTGAACACTATAAACATCTATTTCAAAGAGCATTCGAGTGGCTTCTTTACTGTGATCCTTGAAAAATAAGATTGAGACCCAACAATCATTCATTCTGACTCAGATGAAGGATAGTAAGAGTGGCCCTCCCCTAGTGGCACAGCGCTTGAGCGCTGGGCTGTATCACAGCCCGCAGCCTCTGCAGCCTCTCAATCCCAGGCCGCCGGCGAGAGACCCACATGGCAAGCAGACCTCTCCTGCCATGCCCACTGCTCCCCTCAGCAGTGTATTTCTGTCCTTCTGCCTGTTCTGCTCCCCACTCTGGCTCTGGTGAATTCTCTCACCCTTCTGCGCTTCTGACTGTATCCAGTGCTTGTATAAATAAAATAAATCTTAAAAAAAAAAAAGGATAGTAAGAGCTACATTTCCAACACAAGAGATCCACAACCCTTGTACTATAATTAAAGAACATTATAAAGCTATTAAAACAGTCACTAGGCAGAACTTTTCTTACATAAGACTTAACCCTTCCTTGAGCACAAAGGTCGTGTAGGGGCAGGAAGGGACACTGAGCAGCTTTCCTATGATCTCAGCAGACCAGACCAGGTAAAGGAGAGTCCTGGAGCCCTCAGTTGCTTTCTCAGGCTTTTATTGAACTTTACATGTAGTGTGGCAAATAGGTACATGCCAGGCAGGGGTGCCGGGACGGGGCCAGGAGACCCGCAGGCCTCCAAGCCCCCGGCGAGTCTTCACTCTGGGCTTCTCTCTCACTATTCTGGCTTTCTTTCTTCCCTTCCCTCTCCTGCCTCTTTCCTGCTTCTGCTTCTCTTGGTGACTATGTCAATATTCCTCCCATAGCCCACAGAAGTAAATAAGACAGCTTACAACAATGTAACAACAGCACTGGCCTGTCCTGGCACTACATTCTGCTTCCCAGGTTTCCAGGCAAGACACACAGCAGAACTCACATCTCAGCTTCAGCGAAACATTCTGACAGTTCCAAAGTGGTATTCTGACATTTTTCTTGATAGAGGCAGAAAAGCCTGAAAACCATTTACCCTACAGACACCCACATCCAAGAGTCAATTTCCAGTGAGCTCCATGCTCAGCAGCTCCTAGGTGCTCATCTGATACTCAGTAGTGGCTACTCATCCGCCCTGAGGCCGTAAGAAACCTTACTAATGTGTAACAGTTACCCTGTATACTATGCATTTGGACCCCATGTCTATTTTTTTTTTTTGGCATGCCAAGGGAAAGATGTTGGGTGCAAGGAAACTCCTTTTCCCTCTTACGTGATTCTAAAAATTCCTGAGAAAGTATTATTATTTCCCCCCCTGAAAATTATGATAAATAGATTGTTGTAACTTAACTCTGGTTTTCTCCCTCCTCTGCTCAGTCCTGGGCCACAATCCACTTAGTTTTTTTGTTTTTTTCTCCCTCAGTGGTAGCTGTTCGCTTTTTGCCTCACAATGAATGATCAACTTGGGGGAAATTCCTTATTGGAAAGAACAGTGACTTTATTACACAACACAGCCGTGTACAAATAGTATAGGAAGAACTATGAAATCTAGTTTCACCTGACCATTTACTGTCATAGTCACAGGAATTTAAACATCACTTTCTGGTATTCGTACAATTCTAAATCTTTGAAAATAATTGTTAGGAGAGAAGAATGTGTGATTTCTTATGAGTTCTTGGCATTTCTGTATCAGGAAGAAGAGATGGGATTAAGTCACGATCTCATGGAAAATGTAACATATAATACTTAAAGACTAAATTGAATTCATTAATTTACTGGACAAATGCTTATTGATGATTTTACTATATACCAATATTGCAACAGAAATTAGAAAATCCAACAAATTTCAATGCAGCATGATTCTTCATTTATTCAGAGTTCAGTCTATCAGAGATTACATCACCTGAAATCATCTTGCAGTATTTTAAGCAGTAAAATGAAAGTATGTGTCTTCGGTGGAACCTGGGAGGAAGGGATGGTTTATAGTCAGAGAAAGCTTCCACAGAGAAAGTTTCAAAAATTCATTTTTATAAAGAATCAGTAGTAATATTACAAATAATGGACAAACAATTTATTAGAAAAAAGAAAATATGTACAAGTCTTAGAAAAATGAAGAAGACTGACTCATAGTTTTGTTAAGCTGAAGTTGAGCCTGGAACAATAAATTGAAGAAGATTGTGAAGTCTTCTTTTCCTCTGATAAGGCCTTTGGATATTATCTGGAAACCTCTGGGGGAATCATTCCAGATTTAAAGCCAGGTTGGAAAGGAAATGAGCTGCAGAAAAATAGCAGGTGGTGATGGGCAGTGTGAGGGATATGGGAACTGGCGCTCACCAACTAGCTGGGGAATTGATCAATTTTTGGTGGACCTGCTTTCTTCCAATAGATTGCTAATAGCTTTCAGAGAATGGACCAGACTTTATTATTTTTTGGTCACTGACTAATGATTGCCCTACAAAGGCATTTATTGTCTGATGTTTGATGGAGGGAAGAAAGGAATGAAGAAAGAAAAAAGACCTTAGTATGTGATGAAGTGAGTGATAATAAGGACTGCACCAATAGTAATCATAAGATGGCCTGAAAAGACAGATTGGAGATGGAATGGCAACAAAATTTAGCAGACATATTTTATTCCTGTCCGTATTTTCATAAATACCTTTTGCTGTTTTTGGTAATATGAATTGGTTATGATGTGTGAGGTTTATGATAAGTCTAGTGCACGTAGCTGGTTTTTGCATAGCTGATAATACTAGTTGCTTTGTATTCTTCCTTCCATTCCTGAATTGCTCCTAGCATACTGATGATGTTGCAGCTGATGGAAGGATATTTTGATTCTGTTTTCTTAATTAAAATCTGTAAGGAAGTCTAGATGACTTATTTCTTTAGGGGGAAGAGACCTGGAGGCATTCACTGACTGGGAGGCCATCAGATACAAACATATCCATTTGAACCTGGAGGAATGTTCTGTGAAAACTAGTTATCCAAGCCATGTACCTGCCTAGAAGGAAAAATAACAGAGAAACTTAAATTTCCCCATGTCTCTAAAGTTTGTGGATACAAACAAATGAGATACATTAACTGTACAAACTGATATGTGCTATCTTATACAGTTACTTTCTCCCCTGATATATGCCAAAGTTATTCCTGTGAATTCCTAAGGCTACATTGTACATACTGTGTAGATCAGCTATTAGGAAGTAAATTAGAAGTCATTTCCCCCAAGCCAGTTCTCTTAAGTATTAACTGTTTTTCAAAATTTCCCAAATTATTAGTAACTATTATATCTCAATCTTATATAGCACTTGGGTCAGGCATGTTAGAAGCTATCTATGTAAACTAACTCATTTTACCTTCTCAACACTATTTCTGTCACTGTCAAGGAACTTGACAGGTCCAGGCCTCTCTGTTACTCTGCAACTAGTTTTAAAGTCACAGCAAGAATGTTTAATAACTATAATTATCAGAAGATGAACAATAACCAATGTTTCATCAAGAAATTTATGGCTTTACACTAATGTCCGTTTTACTAATTTCTGCTCATATTTTAGGATTCTTTTGTGAATATCTCTAGTAGTAAGTGAACATTTGGGAAAAGTAATTTTTTCATCAGTTACAAAGTAGACTATTTCTATTAAATAGGATGGTCACAAAAATTATCTATCTTCCAAACTGGGGACATTTTGAGAGCAAAAGGAGGCACTATTAGGATTTCCCATGGATATCATGTGGAACTGATGAAGCAAAATGGGATGTTTGGTCCTCACATTATTAAAATTGCTTACCCATTATAGTTAAAAATTGTATAACATCACCATCAGAATGTTTAAATAGATGAACCCACGATTCATACATTTGGCTATGTTGCTTTGGAAAACCAGTCTCCTGGTAAAACTACTTTCAGCAAATTGCTTTTTCTCTCTCTATAGATCTAGTCCATAGGACCCAGCTGAGAACTTTCCTCAGGTGTCCTCTTCAATAGACACTTTTCCAGCTTACACACTCATGTGAAGTTGGGCTGCTTTGTCACTCTGCCACTTCAGACACTTCAACAAGTGCAGTTGACAGCTCATGGGGACTCGTATTGGGCTATCCAGAAAGGGCACTACTGCCTCATAAAGAATCACAGAGACAAAGATTAGTCACAATTACTGTGAAAGTGTATAGGAATAAGTTTTAAAATAAACCATTGCTTTTAATTCATCTTCTCCATCTTTGTTCTTCAACTAATCAGATGAATCTCAGACACCCAAAGGGATTTTGTGAGTGAGGCTGCTAGACAAAAATAACAACACACAGAAAATGTTTGGTTTTTTTTGCAAATATTTCAGTAGACACTAAAGTTTACGTGGGTGAAATTTAACATTATCTTAGTTTGTGTGGTTTTGGAAATTTTTACATTGAAAATGCTCAATACATTCAGTTTTTGAAAGAGTCTTTTGAATATTATTAAATGTTCTCTACATAGAGGTAAACTCATACATACAACTGATTACACAGTGAAAAAAATCCCTTCACCTATAATATTTTTATTTATTATTTTGGAACAGTAGTTCAATCAATACAAGTAAACAGAGGTCTTAACTTATTTAAAGAAAATCTGCAGTTATGAATAACTATCTTAAATAGAAGTGGAGATTCAAATGAAACCTACTCGTATTTTAAAGTAAACTGGGGATTGAAAATTTGTTTAAGGACATTCTCTTACAATCTCATTAACTAAAGATGTGACTTAATCTATTATATTTTTAATGTGAAGGATATAAAGCTTGTTCTGAATCCATGCAGACTTTTTTTTTTTTAATAAAAGCTAAGGTAAAATCATTACTGTTCACTAGTCAGTAAGAATTTGCACTGTTCTCAGAATTTAAAACTTACTGCTTAAACAAAGTGCTTTTCTATACTGTCAACAGTAAGTGGTAATCTAAAATATGTGAGGCAGAAAAGAATGGTAATATTTCATTGTTACAGCACACTTTATCCTGCTTTTATGTGCATTCCCAAGATGTGCAGATATAAACTCTAAGAAACAGGCTTTGAATGTGAGAGAATGAAGTTTAATATAGGATGAAAAATTTGATGTAAGACTTAAATGTTTTTACATGTAATAATTCTAACTACATTTTGCGTATTAGAAGTATAATTAAATAACTTCTCCCTAGATGATACTTCTATATGAATATTTTGTAAGTTATTACTTTTTTAAGTATTATTTATAATAATAAAGATGAAGATTCTTCTTATTTAAGATCATTTAGAACAGAGTTTATCAATGACTTTTTCATTATTCACAGATTTTTTTCCTGATATTTCCTGCTGTGGTTTCTACTACAGATATTTATGTTCAAAGCATTATTTTTTCATTTTCATTTAGAAGTTATTTTCTGAGACTTGAAATCCATTTCCTCATAGGAAACAAAGTAATGGCAACATTTTCAATGGTGGTTGAGATTCCTGACCAGTTTCAAAACAGACCACTTTAGTCCAACATGTGTCATAGCTACTAATACTCATAAATATCAATAATAAAAGTCCTGATGCGAAGCTACACTGATTTCCATTTTCTATACCTACAAGAGGTGCTCTCCTCCAAGAAAGCAATAAAACCACAAGTTTCCTCACAACATGTAGACAGAGAAAGAATGGAAAGCAGTAAGAGGAAACTTACCTTTAACTAGTCTGGAGAAGCTTCACTATGAAGCGTTGAAATTTGTTAAACTCTCCTGTAAAGAGGAAACCAATCCACTTACTTTTATTTAGTCCAAGATTTAAGTAGATTGCTGACTAAAGCACTAATCATGTGATATAAGTATTCTTTAGTATATGTGCTGCCGAGGCAAACACTACAACTATTCTTTATGATTGTAGAAATTGTCTGCATTCATTACAATTGGGATAAGGCACTTTTTATTATTTTTATTTTTTAAATAATTTTCTGAATACACTATTTGTATTTCATTTCTTTCTCTTTTTTTAAAGATTTATTTATACCAGAGCCAGGGTACAGTCCAGATGTGCGGGAGGGTGAGAGGATTCGCCAGAGACAGAGCAGGGAGCAGAACAGGCAGACTGATGAAATACACTGCTGAGGGGAGCAACTGGCCAGACAGGAGAGGTCTGCTTGCCATGTGGGTTGCGCCGAGGACGGCACTTTTTAAAACACAATGAACACAATACAAAATAAGATAGGTAAGGCTACATCCTCACTAGACTTAGGTTCTTTGTGGGATTCACAGATAATGTGTGTGTTCACCACTGTGAAATGTGGTTGAAATGTTGAGATGTTCAGGGTTTCTAAACCTCAACACTGTGGACAATTGGGGCCAGATAACGTTTTGATGTTAGTGCTGTCCTTATGCTTCATAAAATGTGTAGCAGCCTCCCTGGTCTCTGTTTCCCAGATGCTAATAATAGCATACTCTCCTGTTCAACAACCAAAGATACCCTCAGAAATTATCATTTGTCCCCTGAGGGGTTAAAGGAAGGGTAGTCCCGGCAGGGAATCTCCCAGACCAGAGATAATGAGTTAGTTGAATAGATAAAATCAATCTTTGAATATAGTAAAATAGAGATCATTGATGGTTTGAATTGGAGTGCTGGGAATGAATATAACCATGATATGAGCAAGTGAATGAGAATAGAAGAAATGGTTACCGGATGGTCTCACTCATAGCAGGAATCTAGAAAACTTAAATAAGGGACCAGGAAAATGAATAACTATAAGAAAGTGAAAATCAAAATCAACAAAAACTATGAACCAGAGACACTTTTTGGGGGGTGGGGGGCAGGAGGGGAGGGATTGGGGTCAGAATGGGGGGATTGCAATTGTATGGGGAATATAAAAATAAAATTTATTAATTGAAAAAAAAAAGAAGAAATGGTTATCCATAGACTCTCTAAAGAAAGGGGGAAATAAATGATGGATGTGACATTAAGTGAAGCTGTTTTTGTTATTTTTATTTGTTGATTATTTTATCTCTTTAAAATGAGAGATTGTTAGTGTTTAGGTAAAATTCATAGGGTGGGAGGCAGAATAGGAAGGACTGATGCAGTACCAGTTCCTGAAAAGACATTTGGGTGAGGATTCTCCCCTAAGTGAAGCAGTTGACTTGGTAGGACACTTCTTATGTTACAGCAGAACACAGAGAAATTTGGGATTCAGTTTTAATAACAGTATAGTATTGGTGACATATTTTTATGGAAGTGGGTGGCAAAGTCATTAGATGAAATATGGTAAGGGTAAGCCGTGGAAGTAATGTAAATAGAGTTCAAATTTATGTGACTCATGTTCACTGCGTCAAAAAATGGATCAAATCCAGAAATTCTCTGTCAAAACTCTGACATTGATGTTGAAATAACATCTAAAATTCTGCATTTTATTGGTAGAAAGATAATCTTTGTGTAAAACTAAATATAATTTTAAATTTCTTAACTAAAAATAATTTTATTAGTTATACCCTTGTAGCACATAAAAAATATTAAGTCGTCCATTTTAAAGGTAAGGGAAAACACATCTTTGTGGATGTTTTCACCTATATACAACTGCATTCCAAACAACAGTAATAGCATAAGAAAAATTGTTATGACACAACTATATCATTAAATCAATATAGTCTCTGACTTGAAGTCCAATTTGCTTAGAGTTTTATATGACTTTATTGATTTGAATCATAAGAGATACCAAAGAACATACATTTATACAAGTTCAATAACACAAAACTGAGAAAATATTCTCAAAGGAGAGAAACTTCAAATGATAACTGAATGTATTGATGAGTCCAGGAATTTGGGGACAAAGTAAATAATTATTTCTTTTTCTATCACAAATTTGGGAGATTGGTATTCCATCTACTCTGTTATCCTAGCCTTTATTTGACCTAGATATTCTATGTGAGATATATGCTAGTGGCTCATTCTTTAGAAAGTAGTAACTCACACCCCAGAGAACTGAACATAAATTGAGGAAATGTTCACTTTGACCTTTACTTTAAAAGCTTGACCAATGCTTTGAATTCTATTACCCTGATTTCATCTTTAGTTGGTTTATTTTCTGACCTGGAAGAGTGAAACATATTTACATTTATAAAAAGGTTTGACTTTTATGACTAATGGATGTTAATTGCCATGATAGTGACATTTTGTATCTTACCCATATTTCTGGGTTAACTTTTATAGGAAAATCTTTGAGAAATAAATTACTCAAGCTTTTAGAAAAAAACTGCTTTCTAAAAATATCAAATTATTGCTAACATAAAGTTAATATAAATCACATGGTTTTCTAGGACTTTCATAATTACTTAAATTTTAAAAATAATTCTGAATTATTCTTAAAATTTAATTTAGTAACTACCTGGACAGAAAGGGTTATTCTGTTATAGGTGTTTATGGAATCTTTATTAATAGTCTGGCCTCATCTTATCCTGGTCATCCTAAGTATAACCTTAGCTAGCAAACAGTGTTGAAACACCAATATGCTTTCCTTCTGATACTCTTTTACAAATGCTTTGGTTATTATAATCCTGTCTAGCTGGTTCAGCTTCACCTGTTCTTCTCTGCAGGACATTCCTAATCTCATTATTTTGGCAGAGACTCAGTTTATAGGTTAAGACATTTAAAGACACATCTGAAATATGCTTTGATTTCCACCAGAAATGCCTTATTAGGCTATTGTTTCCAACTGTGTTTAGCTCAAATATGTGAGAAATTTTCAAATTTTAAAATTATAAAAAGAAGGTAACTGTTAGGTTTGTGACCAAGTAAGTAATAATTAGTGAAAAGCAGCTAAGGGAAATTCCAAACTTTAATTTTATGTGACCAGATGACCAGATTGTGTTTAACCTTCATTTTATTAATGTAGCCATATAAACTCCACAAGTCTTGGATCACAAGTAAAGATTCCTTTGCCAGTAAATGTGAATGATATTTATTACAATAGGACTGAGGAGGAATAATAGCTTTATTTACTTATGAGTATAAATTTTTCTCCAAATATTTTTTTATTTTAATTTAGAGCATGACTGCCTAGTTTCAAGATTAAATTGCATAACTTTATAATAAAAAATGTGATTTCTGGAAAAAGTGGAATTAAAGAATTCCAAAAGAGAATGAGTTTATATCTCTTTTTCTTTTTTCCCTGAATGTCTAAGAAACATCCTTCAGAGCACTGAGAGATAAATGGCGTTCTTTTTGATTCAGTATAGTAGAATAAAGCCTAAAAAAAGACTTATAGATCTAGTTATTTGTGAGTAGTGGATGATGTATTAGGATTTGATATCACCCCTTATATGCCATGAAGTTCATATTTGGTAAAATATGTTTACCTCAGATAGTAATTGACTAAACAATTTCATGTGGAGATTTAAATGCCTTCATAGCAGTCAGCAACAGCATATTTATTTAGATTTTCTGACAATGATCAAACTCTTTAGGCTAAAATATTCAAAAGAGATGTTATGTTCAAATATGTAGATATTCTTTGTTTTACCTAGAGAAGGTAATGCATAAATCTCCCTATCTATTTAGTTTGTGTGTATTCAGAAGATGAAGTGCCAGTTGATAATCAGATGTATCAGAATTAAATCCTTGATTCTTGTAATTTAGGCAAATAAATGTTTCCAAAGCTGTCTTTGTTTCACCAAGATAATAAAGACTCCTCCTTTAAAAATACTCTACTTGAAAACACAAGATTAAAAAAAAAAACTTGCAAGCAAACACAGAGTGGAAAAATCAAGGTTGAAAGACTAATGTGAAGAAAAATACTCAGTATCCCTTTAATATTCTATTTAGTTCTTGGAAATGATTAGATCATATTTCATTTATCCCACTCCCAAATAAAGATTAAAAGACAAGTTCATTTAAAAACTCAAATTCAATTTTTTTTCAAATTCAAGTATTTTTAAAGGAAATGATACTCCTTTTTTCACAAATAGTATAATTTTTTTTAGTTTGAATGGGATTTGTGCTATGAAATAAATGCCTATGTTCATTCTGATTTAATCAAAGGGTGTTATTTTTTTTACCTGAAAGTATTCAGCTTTGTACATGATTAATTGTGTACTTACTTTTAGCTTTCCCTGCCAGAAGACAAGGGATTCAGATCAATGACCTTTTCTAATTCTGTGAATGTTCTTTAAAATGGTCCCTTGCCTTTCAAGTTACGTTAGAAATCAAAAGTGCACTTGACTCTAAAAAGATTTATCTTTTCTTAAGTATATTTGAGGATTAATCTTTTTGCTACTAATTTTATTTGGGTTTTAACAAGTTAAAGTTGAGCTGCGTTTTGAGGAAAAATTAAGTATCTACCTCTTTAATCTTTCTCACTCGGTAGTTCCCTATTTCCCTCAATCTGTATATACACATAGATTTTGCCATATATAAATATGTATGTATATATTGGTCACTCAGTAGATAGAGACAGAGAGAAAAAGAAAGAGAAACAAAATTAACACTGAGGGGCTAATTTTTACTCTATATGTTTCTCTATCTCCCCTCTCTCTCTTTCTCCTCAGATTTCCAGAGACTTGTTTTATCCCAGGTCCTTTGAATTGAATAACTAGACATGTTTTCCAGCACTGCTCCTCTTCAGCTACTATAAATGGATGGTAGAAGCATTGTAATAATATTCAAGGCCAGAGTTTTATTCTAGATCATTGTAAAATTACATCGTTTTGGATCATTATTCGTTTCCTTCTTAGGGGAAAGGTGAGGGAAGTGAGTGTGTGTGTTTCTTCAGAGCTACTAAAAAATTATTTGGCAATAAAAGCCAAAGTGATCCCATTTCCATTTAGCATCTTTCTCATCTTTATTTCTGAGCATGACTTCTTTGTGTGCTGAATCAGGCCAAGGGTATCACTTTACATCTTCACGGCAGTTCCTTTCTATGTGTGAAGAAGGTGATTCTATTTTCTTTGTGTCCCCTCATCATTTTCTGCAGTCTCTTTCACTACCTCAGAGGATCTCTCCTTTAAACACACTCAAATATGTGTCAAGACTTTCTTAAAGCATGTCTGCTTGCTTTTATCAAGGAATATATGTAAAAACAAACACCACCTGCTTAGTTTATTTGCACAAAGAAATGATTTGCAGAATAGTGTAAGCAATGATTTCATATGACAGACATCAGCGACTCTGAGGGAATTTATGGTACTTTTCTTGCAAGTCCACTTTTACTAATAATGACATTGTTTAAGAATGTGTAAATATAGGTGGTAGATAATATACATAACATATATATCAGACATCCCTATCTTTTATAGAATTTAAGTATGTTCTTAATTGTAATGTACTAAAAATTGGGCTTGGCCAAAGAAGAGGGAGGGAATTTGTGTTACGATTATGACTCAGAGAAATCTGCTTTTACACCTTATCATGAATAGGTGAATGAAACTGCACTTGAATGAAGGTTGATTACATTCAAATATTAAAATATAGCTAAGAATTTTAAATAAAAAGAATCACAGATTTAATTTCTTTGAATACTACTCTTTATAATGGATCTTTGCTATTATAATTTAACCATCAAGGAGCTTTTCTAAAACATGAGTAAAACCTAGCAAATTTTTAAGTAGTATAGAAAATGTAATTTTAGTCCTTGTCAATATCCTTTATAAAGAGCTTGTCAATGTGCATTTTTTAAATAGCTGAATTCATACAATTGGAGTACTCAAAGATCTTTATATCTATTGGAATAAATTAGACATCTGTTCTTCCCTCTTAAATTAGTAGGTGGGTCTAAGTTTAACCCAGGTGTCAATTTAATATAATGTTTGATATTTTGGAGGGGGGAATGAAAAGCATTCTATGCACTTAGAGGTTTGCTTTGGAAACTTCATTCCATATTATAACAGGAGAGATTTAGTGCTCACAGAAAGATGTCTATCCATAAGAACCGCTAAGGGACCATCAAAGAGCAGCTTGCTTCTCCCATTTATTATTTTTGAAACTTGTCAGTAGCTTTCAATTCCTATAAATTTAACATGGCAGCTTTTTTTACTCTAAAGCTTTGCTAGTAAATTAACAGAGGACCTAAAATTGAAGGTCAGGATGTTGGATATTTGTCTCCTCCCCACAGTAGTGATTATTTGAGTGCTAAGGAATATGTGGGGTAGGCTCAAATAGGACCTGTGAATATAGTTATCTTTGATACCTTCCCCTCCACCACCCCCATCAGTCTTGAATGTCCTAAAGTATCTTAGAATAAGAAGGTGTTGGGAAAGACTGGTTCCAAAGCACATTTAAAGATTAAAATTAATCGGGCCTCCCCTGGTAGTGCAGCAGTTGAGCGCTGGGTTGCGAGGCTGCCCACAGCCTCTGCAGTGCCAGTTCGATCCCCGGCCACCGGTGAGGGTCCCACCAAAAAAATAAATATATAAATAAAAAATAAAGATTAGAATTAATCTCCCCAAAACATAGAGGTCCCACATAACCAAAAAGTTTGATAAAAACTGGATTAGAGGAAGTTAGGCATGTTTCTCTACAAAAGGGTATATCATAGGCTTTATTTTTTTTTTTAAAGATTTATTTATTTATTTATACAAGCACTGGGTACAGTCAGAAGCGCAGGATGGTGAGAGAATTCACCAGAGCCAGAGCGGAGAGCAGAACAGGCAAACTGACGAAATACACTGCTGAGGGGAGCAGAGGGTGGCAGGAGAGGTCTGCGTGCCATGTTGGACCCTCGCCCGGCAATCGAGGATTGAACTGGTGCTGCAGAGGCCGTGGGCAGCTTCCCAGCCCAGAGCTCAACCGCTGCGCCACCAGGGGAGGCCCTATCACAGGCTTTAATAGACTAATCTGTATTCTGAATATTTAACAACATAGTTTTTTTTTTTTAATGTCTAAAGCTTTAGAGACTCATTTGTTTGTTTTTTAAAATTTGTTTATCTATGCATACAAGAACTGGGGTGAAGGCCAGAGGTGCGGGGGGTAAAAGGACTCAAAAGAGACAGAGTGGGGAGCAGAATAGGCAAATCTACTGAAATACTCTGCTGAGGGGAGCAGTGGGTGAAACAGGAGAGGTCTGCTGCGCCATGTGGGTTGCTCCCTGGCCGGCCAGCAATCCAGCTCCTGCTGCAGTAACTGACAATAGCTTGATAGCTTGATAGCTCTGCATCTTTAACCCCTGTGCCACCAGGGAGGCCCCTCTTCATTTGTGTTTTTGTTTTTGTTTTCTTTTACTACTTACTTTATTTATTTTTTTTAATTTAAATTTTATTTTTATATTCCCCATACAATTACAACCCCCTTATTTTTACCCCAAGCCCTCCTTTCCCCGCCCCCCACCCTCCATAGAGTGTCTCTTGTTCATAGTTATTTGTTGATTTTGATATTTTCTTTCTTATAGTTATTCTTTTTCCTGGTCCCTTATTTAAGTTTTCTAGATTCCTGCTATGAGTGAGACCATCTGGTGTTTTTCTTTTTCTTTCTGGCTTATTTTGCTGAGCATGATCCCATCCAGCTCCATCCATGTTGCTGCAAATTGCATGTGTTTATCTTTTTTGAATGATGAGTAATATTCCATGGTGTATAATGAAGTTTGACTACTACCTAACACCATGCACAAAAACCAACTCAAAATGTATTAAAGAACTAGACATAAGACCTGAAACCATAAAATACATAGAAGGAAATATAGGCGAAACACTACATGATATGCACATCAAAGACATCTTTACAGACACATCACCCAAAGCAGTGAGAGTGAAGGCAAAGATCAACAGCTGGGACTACATCAAATTAAAGAGCTTCTGCACAGCAAAAGAGACAATAACCAAAACAAAGAGAAACCCCACTGACTGGGAGAACATTTTTGCACACAACACTAATGATAAAGGACTGATCACAAAAATCTACAAAGAGCTGATGAGACTCTTCATTTGTTTTTAAATAACATCTTATAGGATTCCATGACTTCATAGAACACCCTTGGGAAACACTAAAATGCAGAGACAAGGAAAATTTGAAAATCCACTGTGACTCAAGGAAGAAATCATAATGGCATCTTTAGGGATATAAGGGGACAATTCTCCAAACCTCTAGATTCTTCTCAACTGGACAAACAAATAAATTAACATTGGACAAATTAGTAGGAGAAAAAGACTATATTTATTTATATACTTATTTATAGTTTACATGATTGTAAATTCTAGAGTAAATGTAACAAAGTGAGGGTTTACACACTCAGCTTATAAATGGAATAGGGATTTCGGCTTCAAGGCAAGAGGAAAGGGCCTAACGTGACAAGTAGGGCATGAATTCATGGGACAAAACTGTCTGTAGGGGTTTGCCCTGACTTCGGATAGGTCTTGTCTATTGAAAGATTGCTTCTGGAGATAACCCTAAATCTGGGTGATCTTTATTCTATAATGTAGTCATAACAGTTTCTTCTCAAATAGGACCTACATTGACCTAAGTTTCACATGTCAAAGTGAAACCTTTGGGAAAGGGCTATAAAAATGTTTTTTGGGAGGGCAATCCTACACATCAAATTAAAAAATACATAATTAAAGTTTATAATTTGGCTATTAATTTTTAAAAGTCAAGAAAAATAGCTGTTGGTTTTAAAAGGTAGATGTGCCATCAATGCACACATCAGTCATTTCAAAGTTTTATTAAATTCAGGTTAAAGACTTAAGTGGACAGAGATCTATGCTGAAATAAGGTATAGCACATAAGAGGACAAATGCAGAGAAGAGAAGAAAAAATAAAAAGCACAGAATGATTTCACCTTAAACTCTTTTTATTATTTTCCCCATTGTCTCCAAGAAAAATGGTGGTGAGAACAAGAAGAAATAATCTTAAAATATTTTAAATGAATTTTTATGTCCTGTTTGATTTTCAGATTTATAACTGAGCTCATGTTTATTTTATCTTTAATATACCTCTACTATACATTTACAATATAGTGACCTGAAATGTGTGAATCCAATACAGTTATGCTTTTATCTCAAATTATAATTACAAACCCATACTCATGCTTCTTAGTTTTCCTTCTGTAACAGATGAGATTTGGAAGGGCAGTTTCAGGCAAACCCACTCTCAAATGAGGATTGTTAGCTATATTTTTAATGATTACTTCAAAAGAAAACATATTTACATACTTGATAATTCATATGTAATTGTAGCAAACATTACAGGTCATATATTGAAAGAGTCCAAGGAGATACCGTGTGTTATTAAAAAAGAAAGAATTCTTCAGTCTCCTCTGTTCTGTTATTGAAACTTCTTCTTTCATTAAAATTCCCTTGTCTCAGTTATATGTCAGTAGCCAGCAGGGGCTGCTCTTACCATTACAGGCGAAGTATTTTTCTCTTTAGTTCAATTATTTTCAGCTCTAATTCTGAGTATAACTGAAAGACATCTAGCTTGGTGAACATTTTACATTAAAACTCTTGGTCTTAAATATTGTCCCTTTTTTGCCTTTATGCTTTATATTTAAGCTTTCAATATATAAGCCTCATATAATTTAATGAAAACAATATCATTTTTTACAAATCTTAGTAATTTTTAATTGATACAGATATAATAGAAGAAAGAAAAATAGAGAATACATTTAAAAATTAAATTACATTTTTAATAGAAATAACATAAAGGAAAAAGAAAAGTATTTCATTAACAGTTGGAATTTCAGTAGGCACTGGTTTTCCATAAGGCAGGTCGAAACAATACAGAAAGCAATTTAGTTGTGAAGAAGCAAGATTATTCTCTCTAGGTCATTGGGGAAGTTAGAATATAAGACTAGTTTCCTTAAATGGCATTTGAAGGTATACTTGAAAAGATGTAGAAATAATCTGTGCATTAGTATCTGCTCAGGAGTGGTGTTATTTGTCGAGCTTAATTGCATCACACACATGAGAGCTGCTGTACAAAAGGTGGGGGGAAAAATGTAGCCCCTTCACAATTTCCAAGTGGCCCTGTGATTTTCCCAGTCTTGCTTCTCCTTGGTGTTTTATTTATGTTTCAGCTTTCTGGAGAAGCTCCAAATAGTTGAATAAATCACCTGTCTTATGATGTGTAAGTATCATAACTAAGAAAGTCTGATTACTTGTGATATTGCTGCTCGTTTTATTATTTCCAATTAAGAAATGTACTGCAGATCAGAAGTTATAAGATGTTCCAAGTGCTCAATTCATATTTTTGGATAAGCTTTCCCTTTTAATAATTCACTCTTAGACAACTCAAGGTTAATAACATTGCTAATAACATGTTTGAGATAGTCAAATTTGAGACTCAATACTAATTGAGGAGTTAGGTACTTTGTCATTACACATATATGCATTTAGGTATCAGCTTGTGTGACAGTTGGGAAGGGAGATAACGAAGGTTATTCAGGAAGTTTTTAATCTCATGAAGAAAATACTGAGCACGGATACACCCAGTCTGAATTCTACACAACTAATCATTAAAAGGGGGGAAAAGAAAATGCTAATCAAGTAGTCACATTACATAAAATTTCTCTCCAGTGTACATTGCAAACTTTTTCTATACCCTTGGCAAATTCACCCATTAAATAATTAAATTAATTGAATGATTTGTTTAATTTTTGTTTCTTGGAAATAGTTTGACAGTTGGGCTTTTTCTTTTTATATTCAGGTTGTTGAGTAAATGAATTTTCTATAAAATAAAACTCAAAGGAATATAAAATAATCTCTTGTAGGGCCTAGTGTCCATTTCTTTACAGAAAACTTATCCAAAAGTTTCCATAGAACAGGCACTTTTTAGATTTTAGAAATTCTCATTCAAATAAAGCTATTCTTCACCTTTGTAAAATTTATCAATCTTTGAATTATTATAGAATCAGTAAGAGCAGTCATACAAGTATCCAGAGAGGGATGAGGTCTAGCTAAGAGACAGTTACTGCAGAGTCAGAATCCATGACCTTGGGGACTTTGTGAACCATGTCATAATTTCATTTTCAGATTTTCTCCAGAAAAAAAATCTCATGTGTAAAAATGTGTGCTGAATCAAATCAAGAAAGATACTTATAGTATCAAAAATATTCAAGAAACTAGATAAGTTCCCACCTACTCCTGTCCTGATTCTACTCCCGTCTTTTTTAGGTCCGAATATTTCCTTTTTATAACCCTACCTCCAGTAATCTGTAACTTCCTTGCAATGGACTATATCTTTTTAAATTTTTAAAGTTATAAATGAAGCCCTTAGAATAATGATTAGTGCATAACTGCTCTCCACAAGTGACTGGGTAAATCAATTACTTTGATTTTCCTTTTGCCCATCAGGGTTACTGTTTGTACTTTATAATATTTAAGGGGAAAATCAGATTTCCTTTTTGAATTTGCCTAGAATTAGGTCTTAAATATCTCAGAACTTGTAATATAAAAATTCCCCGAACCACTTTTGTATCCCTTACTCTGAACCCATGATCAACAGGAGAGGAGACCCAACCCATTTGTGTGATAGGGGGAGTAAGAAATCTTTGTACCTTCACATCCTTGATCTTGCTAAGTCTCTTCCATATGGCATGTCTGTGGTCACCAAGGGAAAGGACACAAAGGGTCATTGATGCTTCTACTGCCTAAAGGTGGGGTTGGTGGTCCTGATAGATGACCTTCTGGGAAATCTCACAATATTATGAAACTCATCCATTTTGACCTTATAACCACAGGCTTTAAAGCAGATGAAAAGTAGTTCAATTATAGAAAAATAATCTATTATTTCAAACCAGCTAGCAAGCTGCTCTTTTGATAAACCCTTCTTCTTTTTTTTTTCCTTAAACAGTTAATAAAATGAGTTATTCAATTATTGGGAGAAAGAAAAAAAAATTAAATGTAGTAAGTGGTACTGACATGCACTTAAACAAATGAATTTTTAAATCTCATCCAAAGAGATGGTGAAACCTTCTAAGTCATGGAGAAATTTCAGTCTACGAGGCGGGGGGAGGTAAAGGCAAGGGCTAGAAACTGAGTTACCAGCATCTCTAGGGAAATTGTCAAGTCTTCTAGTAAAGTTTGAGGGACAAAATATTTTCTAAAAGACACAATTTGTAGGAAGAACAAAAACCATCCCTTACGAGAGAAACAGAATTATGAAAGGAGAATTAGAGAAAAGTGATCTGTCCTATACTAACGCCTTCATTCTCTCTCCACTTATCCCAGTTCCTCATCTACTTTTCCCACCATATTTGCTTTACTCCATCTCATTTCTCCAGTATCAACATTCACTAAGAAAGACTCTTCTAACACTGCCATTCAATTACTGATGAAGCTATTTCTGTCAAACTTAGTTTATTTGCGTTCTGTTTATTTATGTCTCTGTAAATTTACTAGCATTTTGCATACTGCCTAAAGGATACTAATTGGTTAATGGATAATTCTTGGAACAATAAATGCAGACATTCTGTCATTAAAGACAGTAGAGACAGGGACTTAAAACATCACTTAATACAAAAGCAAATGAACAGCTTCTTAAGTTACCTGTGTTGAAGGCACCTAAGATTAACAATGACAAAGAAAGCTGCAAATTATTTCCTTCAATAGGAACAAAATCTGCTTCTTCATTTTTAAAGTTTAATACCAACATAGCAAGGCATTATCAAGAAGGTGTCATATTGAACAAAATGCTGGGGGCAGTGTCTGGGTTGGGGGTGGCATTCCAGACTAAATGAGTATAACTCACCAGTGCTAAAACAGAGCAAATTTTTCAGGGTTAAGGGAGTGGAAACTGTTAAGATGAGAACTCTGGTTCCACTTAGCTTCATGGACAAGGTGTGAAGTCTATAAAAGTGAATTCTCAGATTTGTCCTTGACTAACTTATCTTTTGTTCATCTTTACAACTCTTTAAGTAGTGCCTTTGCAATCTCCAGCACTTGGAAAGATCAAGCAATGTCCTTGATCCTCCAGAAATCTCTTCCAGAAATCCCCTAAGGCACAGAAACTTTATTACCATCTTGAAGATTGTACCCAGCCAACACCTTTTCATCAGTTGCAACAGTTATCCCACCCATCTGTTGGGAAAATGAAATGTCCATGCTCAAAGCTTTTATACAAACACTTGATTGATACAGGTCTTTACAAAACATGCTCTCATTTCAGTAGCATTATACATTATTGTTCATTGATGTCTTTGCAATTTTAAAATAAAATGGAGATCAGCCATTTAGAAATTAGGGTGGGCAAGACTATATAAATGCATTTTCTTTGTTTCTCTTTAAAGGGAGTGGAATGTGTCAATGTATGTAAATGATGTATAGTAGTCCCCTCTTATCCAGGAGGGATGCATTCCAAGACCCCCAGTATATTCCTGAAACTGTGGATAGTATCAAATCTTATCTACTATGTGTTTTCCTATACCTACATACCTACGATTAAAATTAATTTATGATTAGTTAGGCACAACAAGAGAACAATAACCATGAAATGGAATGATTACAACATTGTAACTATAGTCTCTGGCTTTCTCTCTCTATCAGAAAAAATATTATTGTATGTACTATTTTTGGATTGCTGTTGACTGTGGGTAACCAAAACCCATGGGTTACATTCAGAAAGGAAATTGTGGATAGTAGTGACTACACTACACATACATAAATGAACATACAATATATAAAAATATTTGCCTCTCCTCCCCCCTCACAAACACATACACCTGACTTTTGTCCCTGCAGTGTGCTATGTGTGTTAAGGTCAGAGTACACACCTTGTTTTATAATGGGTGTCAACACAGTTTTTGAGCTATCCTTTGTGTGAGGCAACTGGTGATGAAATAGATTGTATCTTTAAATTATATTTATTCTGTTAAATCCCACTCACGTTAGTGCTAGAGGGAATCTTAAATGATGAGTAAACATCTATAATTTTGCAAATAAAGTGAAACACAGATAGACTAGGTGATTTGCCAAATCTAGAAAAGTTAAAACTGAGTCATTCATATTTTTTAGCCCTAGGTTTTTTTTTTTCCTTAATCATGCTTTTCCCCTGTAATTGATACCATTGATGATCCCTTATAAAGTTTGATTGAGGGCCTCCCCAGTGGCGCAGAGGTTGAGCGCTGGGTTGCGAAGCTGCCCGCGCAGCCTCTGCAGCGCCGGTTCAATCCCCGGCTGCTCCCGGGGCCGCTCCCGGGCCACCGGAGGAGGGACCCACATGGCGCGCAGACCTCTCCTGCCGCCCGCTGCTCCCCTCAGCAGTGTACTTCGGTGCTTCTGCCTGCTCTGCTCCCTGCTCTGGCTCTGGTGAATTCTCTCACCCTCCCGCGCTTCTGACTGTACCCAGTGCTTGTATAAATAAATAAATAAATAAATAAATAAATAAATAAGTCTTTGAAAAATAAATAAATAAAGTTTGATTAAATGTACAGCTCTTGTGCTTGGTGACATAATTTGATAAATGTCACAATTTAACCAATAAATGACCAAAGTCCTTTTTGACATCAATTTCAGTGTTTCTTCTCTGAGACCACTGCTTCTTTTTAATATTGGCTTGCTAGTATGATTCAGAGTTTTGGGATTATGTCTATAAAATTTAGAAGTGCTACACTTAAATATGTATGAATGCATTTCTGAGGTTAGTATTTTAAATAGATATAACTACCTAGAAACTCATTTTTCTAGAACCTTAACTTCATAAATTTCTAAAATAAGAATTTGGAATCAATGAGATTAATGCCATGAGAAGGTTCTCTTCACAACACTGACTTCATGGATTTTAAATTCTTTATTTTACAACAAAAAAGATTCTTTTCACAAGCCGTCTAGAATGAGTTTTAGCTAATCTCCTATAGTGGTGCACTATGGGATTGCCATAGCGAAGCACCACATTCTAGTTTCAGCTTTGCCTTCTTAAAATTTATATGATCTTAAATAAATTACTTCCCCTATCTGGACCTCAGAATTCCCATCCATAAAATGGCCAACTTGAACTAGATTGCCTTCTAATTTCATTCCAACTCAGACATGTGGAAGAAAAAAAATAGATGAATACAGATTCCAAGGAATTGGTCCATGAAGTGGAGGAATGAGAAACCACCATGGAATAAAGAGTGAAACTAACTTGGGGTAATTGTGCCTAGTTATCAGTTCACTTAGTGACTTGATGTAGGGGATATAAATCTAATGATGAAATACTATTGAAACTATAAATTAAACTATTTAATTTCATTTAAACATTTTAAAACATTTATGAGTATACTAAATTAGATTCTTTCCAAATTATTGAAAATATCCTATTTCCCATTATAGTTTCCTATTACCTGCAGGCAAATTTAGCCTCTGATTTTTTTTTAATAATATACCATGTGGTTATACACATCTCATGAGGAACCTATTCTCCCAACTCATACATAATGTTATAAATCAATGTTGTATAAATAAATAAATAATACACCATCGCTAAAAATAAGTATCTTATTTTACAAGAAAAAGTGGCTTTTAAAAAGAGTACAGAAATTCCAAGAACACTTCCATAGCCAAGCTCATGCTTTGCCTGCTTCCGGAAAAGGCTAGAAGAAAACAGGTGTCACTAATCACCATGCAATCTCGGGTCTCCAGTGGAGTTTTACTCTTTATTCCATTGTGGTTGCTCCGTTCTTGTACTTCATCGACCAACTCCTTGGAACCTGTATTCATTTATTTTCTTTCTTCCACATGTCCAAGTCGGAAAGAATGGAGAAGACAATCTGGAGGTGGAGAGAATCTCAGCCAACTGCTTTATTCTCGGATTAAAAATCCCTTCATATCAAACTTCTAAACTTTTGGTCTTATACTCACTCATGCTTTGTACTTTTTGTGTCTGGGCTTGGGGAAATGAATAGATTAGCAGCATCTTAACTCAGAGTCAGTAAGTTAATTAAAGAGTTTGTATATAAAATGGAATCATGAATTATTTAGCTGATAACAAACATGATATAAAATTCCATTTAATGGGTAGTCAATTCAATTTTATTAGTTTTAGAATTATATAAATTATTTTTAACACAAAGCAAAAACCCTTAGTATTTGCAAATTTATTTTTCATGCGATATGTTTGTTGTTCTACAACCATAATTTTTTATACTATGTAGAAATAGTTTAATATCTGGTTAAAAAATGGTGCATTTGCCTCCCTTTTTCTCTTTAACATGGGAGAGTCAGAGGATCCCTAATCTTTTTTGAATTTAATTAATTGTATCAGATACACAAATGGTATTGAAGAAACCTTCCTGACCCTCATTTGCCATACTTCTTCCAGAAGGTGAAATTCTATAAGGCACAAACAGTTACTCAATTCAAGTCTTGGAGAAAAAAAAAAAAAGTAACACTCAGAATTCAGGTTAGTCTCAGTTCTGTTTCTCTATTGCAGTAATTTTGCTTTATCATCATTTATTTCTCCCCAGGTAGAAAAATGAACAAGTTAACCTAGTTGCAATTTAAGTGTGTTGTCCCAACATCTATTTTGTGATAGTCCCTTGCTTTCTCCAAAAGTGGTCTGGTTTGAAAAAAGTTACAATGTTCCCTGTGCAAAGCCCCTATAAAGTTTCACAAATTGGGTCCCCAAGCTAGCTGCAAAATGAGACCATTATCTACAGTTTCTTTCAAATTTAAATATAATACAGTGTCTTTTTCTCTGAATTAAACTTTACTATGTTAGTATGTAATAGTGTGTAATAAGATTGTATTATTACTTCTCCTTCCTAATGGAGTATTCTTAAGAAATTTGCAGAAATGCAAAGCCCTGCCATCTCTGAAATTGCAAATGCTATTTTGTTAAAGTCGTAACTTATTTATTGCAATAACATCCATCACGGTGTGTTTGGAAAAGAACATGCTTCTGAGTTTATAGCCTCTCTGAGTTGGTTCCTGGAGTAAATTTAACTTATTTAGGCTCTTCTATTATTTGAAGATAATAGCACTAATTCAATGATTTTAAGAACTGAGGCATTGCTTAGGACCATGCCTACTGCATAGCTAATATAGAAAACATGATAGTGATTATAAAAGATATTTTTTATTGACTAAGATCATTGCATACATGGCCACTAATAGTGCAAATGTTTGTTTTTCATCTTTAGAGAAAATTCCCCAAACAATGTAGTTTGGTAGAGATCAATACAAGTTAAACTTCATAATGTGATTTACTCTTGTTTGATTCCAGAGATTAGTATCCAGTTCAGATGCTGAAAATTATAGATTTTTTTTGGGGGGCCTCCCCGCGGCGCAGCAGTTGAGCGCTGGGTTGCGAAGCTGCCCAAAGCCTCTGCAGCGCCAGTTCGATTCCCGGCCACCGGGCCGGGGTCCCACATGGCCCGCAGACCTCTCCTGCCGCCCGCTGCTCCCTCTCCCCTCAGCGGTGTACTTCATCACTCTCA